>NC_069503.1:242377597-242660097 GCF_027579735.1 Bombina bombina | reverse complement strand
AACAGTGCCTTACTACAAGCAGCATTGAGGTATGTTCAGTCTTTTGTTTCTGGGGAGACTTGATGCATCAGAACAGGATGACATTATTCCCTATATGGGGAGGGGTGAGCAGTATGCACTATATGTAAGGAAATGGTGTACCTGGCATCCCTTTATATTGATTGCCAAAGTATGTAAAATATATCTTTGAGGCTTATTCATGGAAATCGTGTCCCAGGGGTATCTACTGGAATTAAAAAAATCTCCCTAGGGGTATCTACTGGAATTAAAAAATTCTCCCCCAAGGGGGAGGTTTCTTCTTTCACGATTGTCTGTAGACCAGATAAAAAGAGAGGCGTTCTTATGTTGTGTAAAAGACCTCTCTACTATGGGAGTAATTCGTCCCGTTCCAATACTGGAACAGGTGCAGGGATTTTACTCAAATCTTTTCATGGTCCCCAAGAAAGAGGGCACGTTTTGTCCTATTTTAGATCTAAAAGGTCTAAACAAATTTCTCAGAGTCCCATCCTTCCAGATAGAGAGTATTCAAACAATTCTGCCACTGATCCAGGAGGGTCAATATATGACTACCGTGGACTTGAAGGATGTATATCTTCATATTCCTATACACAAGGATCATCACCAGTTCCTAAGGTTTGCCTTTCTGGACAAACATTTTCAGTTTGTGGCTCTTCCCTTCGGGTTGGCCACAGCACCCAGAATCTTCACAAAGGTCCTGGGGTCTCTTCTGGCAGTTCTCAGGCCACGAGGCCTTGCAGTGGCGCCTTATCTGGACGATATTCTGATCCAGGCGTCGTCTTATCATCTGACAAAGTCTCATACAGACATGGTTCTGTCCTTTCTGAGGACTCACGGGTGGAAGGTGAATCTAGAAAAGAGTTCATTAATTCCACACACAAGGGTTCCCTTCTTGGGAACTCTAATAGATTCCGTATCTATGAAGATTTTCTTGACGGAGGTCAGAAAGTTAAATATTCTGAATACATGCCAAGCTCTTCAGTCCAATCCTCGGCCATCAGTGGCTCAGTGCATGGAGGTAATTGGATTGATGGTGGCGGCAATGGACATCATTCCGTTTGCTCGTTTTCATCTCAGACCACTACAGCTGAGCATGCTCAGGCAGTGGAATGGAGATTATGCAAATTTGTCTCCTCAGATAGATCTGGATCAGGAGACAAGAGACTCTCTTCTTTGGTGATTGTCGCCGGATCATCTGTCCCAGGGGACGTGGTTCCGCAGACCCTCATGGGTGATAGTGACAACGGACGCCAGCCTTCTAGGTTAGGGTGCAGTCTGGAATTCCCTGAAGGCTCAGGGTGTGTGGACTCAGTCGGAGTCTCTTCTTCCAATCAATATTCTGGAATTGAGAGCAATATTCAATGCGCTTCAGGCGTGGCCTCAGTTGGCTTCGGCCAAATTCATCCGCTTTCAGTCGGACAAAATAACGACTGTGGCTTACATCAATCATCAGGGAGGAACAAGGAGTTCCTTAGTGATGACAGAAGTATCCAAGATAATTCGGTGGGCGGAGGCTCACTCTTGCTATCTGTCAGCAATCTAAATCCCAGGAGTGGACAACTGGGAAGAGGACTTTTTAAGCTGACAGACTTTTCATCCGGGGGAGTGGGAACTCCATCCGGAGGTCTTTGCCACTCTGATCCTCAGATGGGGCAGACCGGAATTGGACCTGATGGCGTCTCGTCAGAATGCCAAGCTCCCAAGATACAGGTCCAGGTCAAGGGATCCTCAGGCCGCACTGATAGATGCCTTGGCAGTGCCTTGGTCGTTCAACCTAGCTTATGTGTTTCCACCGTTTGCTCTCCTTCACCGGGTGATTGCTCGGATCAAACAGGAGAGAGCTTCAGTAATTCTGATCGTGCCTGCGTGGCCTTGCAGGACTTGGTATGCCGATCTAGTGGGCATGTCCTCTCTGCCGCCGTGGATGCTTCTATTGAGGCAGGACCTTCTCATTCAGGGACCCTTCAAACACCCAAATCTAGTTTCTCTGCAACTGACTGCTTGGAGATTGAACGCTTGATTTTATCTAAGCGGGGGTTCTCTGATTCGGTCATTGATACTTTGATTCAGGCACGTAAGCCTGTCACTAGAAAAATCTACCATAAGATATGGCGCAAATATCTTTATTGGTGTGAATCCAAGGGCTGCTCATGGAGTAGAGTTAGGATTCCCAGGATTCTGTCTTTTCTCCAAGAAGGATTGGAAAAGGGTTATCAGCATTTTCCTTAAAGGGACAAATATCTGCTTTGTCAATTTTACTACACAAATGTTTGGCAGATGTTCCAGATGTTCAGTCTTTTTGTCAGGCTCTGACCAGAATCAAGCCTGTGTTTAGACCAATTGCTCCACCCTGGAGTTTGAATTTAGTTCTTAATGTTCTTCAAGGGGTTCTGTTTGAACCCATGCATTCCATAGATATTAAGTTATTATCTTGGAAAGTTTTATTTTTGGTTGCTATTTCTTCTGCTCGTAGAGTTTCTGAGCTTTCAGCGTTACAATGTGATTCGCCTTATCTTATCTTCCATTCTGATAAGGTGGTTTTACGTACCAAACCTGGTTTCCTTCCTAAGTTTGTTTCTAATAAGAATATTAATCAGGAAATTGTTGTTCCTTCATTATGTCCTAACCCTTCTTCTAAGAAGGTGCGTCTGTTGCATAACTTGGACATGGTCTGTGCACTGAAGTTTTACTTGCAGGCGACTAAGGATTTCCGTCAATCATCTTCATTATTCATTGTTTTTTCGGGAAAGCGTAGGGGTCAGAAAGCTACGACTACCTCTCTCTTTCCTTTTGGCTGAAGTGTATCATCCGTCTGGCATATGAGACTGCTGGACAGCAGCCTCCTGAAAGAATTACGGCTCATTCTACTAGGGCTGTGGCTTCCTTATGGGCATTTAAAAAAGATGCTTCTGTTGAACAGATTTGCAAGGCTGCGACTTCGTCGTCTCTTCACACTTTTTCCAAATTTTACAAATTTGATACTTTTGCTTCTTCTGAAGCTGTTTTTGGAGAAAGGTTCTTCAAGCAGTGGTGCCTTCCGTTTAGGTTCCTGTCTTGTCCCTCCCTTTCATCCGTGTCCTGTAGCTTTGGTATTGTATCCCACAAGTAAGGATGAAATCCGTGGACTCGTCATATCTTGTAAAAGAAAAGGAAATTTATGCTTACTTGATAAATTTATTTATTTATTTCACGATATGACGAGTCCACGGCCCACCGTGTCATTTCTAAGACAGGTATGTACTTATTTTTATTAAACTTCAGTCACCTCTGCACCTTTGGCTTTTCCTTTCTCTTCCTAACTTCGGTTGAATGACTGGAGGTGGAGGGAAGGGAGGAGCTATATATACAGCTCTGCTGTGGTGCTCTTTGCCACTTCCTGCTAGCAGGAGGTTAAATCCCACAAGTAAGGATGAAATCCGTGGACTCGTCATATCGTAAAAGAAATAAATTTATCAGGTAAGCATAAATTTCCTTTTTCCCAAAGTGATCTAAATGAAGATTTTATTTTTGATTCTGAGAGTTGTATTATTCTATATGTTAGTGATACGAGGTGTTTTGGAGTATTGGGTAGCAAGTATAACATTTTAAAGGGTGTGTAAAGGGTCTGCTGAATTGTTTCTTATTTGGGTGAGTCATTAGAAAGTGTCTGACCTAGAAATAGGAGAACCAGGTGTTGAGGGGGTCTCCTATTTAATTTTGTATTTCGAGAAATGTTTTAATATGACTCGCTTTTAGGAGGAGGTGAACAGGAATAAATTAAAAGGACACTGAACCCAAATTTTTTCTTCCGTGATTCAGACAGAGCATGCAATTTTAACCCCTTAAGGACCAGCGACGTACCCTGTATGTCACTGGTCTTTTTTTGGGACTTAATTGTTTTATAGCACGGTCTTGCCACCAGTGTTGAGACTGCTCTATTCCACAAAGCCTGCTGGAGGGAGGGCATTAATAGCATGTTCTTGCTAGACTAATGCTATTATGTCCTGAAAAAAACATTAACGACCAGTGACATACAGGGTACATTGTGGTCATTAAGGGGTTAAGCAACTTTCTAATTTACTCCTATTATCAAATTTTCTTCATTCTCTTGGTATCTTTATTTGAAATGCAAGAATGTAAGTTTAGATGCCGGCCCATTTTTGGTGAATAACCTGGGTTATTCTTGCTGATTGGTAGATAAATTCATCCACCAATAAAAAAAGTGCTGTCCAGAGTCTTAAACAAAAAAGCTTAGATGCCTTCTTTTTCAAATAAAGATAGCAAGTGAATGAAGAAAAAATTATAATAGAAGTAAATTAGAAAGTTGCTTAAAATTGCATGCTCTATCTGAATCACAAAAGAAAAAATTTGGGTTCAGTGTCCCTTTAAGGTAGTCCTTGAACAATAGCCGGTTTGTTTAGGTTCAGACCAGGGAATATTTTGCTATTTAAAATAGGTGTGAGTGGTGAAAACTGGGTGGAGGGATGTTGTGGGTAGGGAGTAATTTGTCCCAGGTGCATAAAGTTTCTTCTATAAATGGATTAAATTGGGTGTTTGGAGGTCTAAGTTTCTTTGGTATCCAACAAATATCTCGGATTGTAGTGTCTGTGAGTGTTTGATCACATAGTGTAACCCAGAGCTGGGTTTACTAGTTTGATTCCATGTAATTATTCGTGCAAGGTGGGTAGCAGCATAGTAATTTGATATGTTTGGTATACCCAGACCTCCTCGTTCTTTAGAAAGATATAGTGTATGGCTTGGGACCCTTGATTTTAAGAGACCAAATAAAATTGTTAAATAAGATTGTGATGGGATAAGAATTAGTGTCTGTAGGAGGTATAAAAGTTTTGTAAGAATAGACATTTTTATAGCATTGACTCGTCCTAACCACGATAAATGGCCAGATTGATGCCAGATGTTTAGTTCTATATCTATCTTTTGCTTTATTTTTTTGGTAGTTGATATCAATTGTTTTTCGATATAGTAGATTTTATAATTAACCCTATCTATCAAGCTCCGAATGGAGCTTGAGGCCCCTTATTTCTGGCGAGCCTGCAGGCTCGCCAGAAACACCAGTTATGAAGCAGCGATCTAAAGAACGCTGCTCCATAACCCTCTCCGCCTGCTCTGATGAGGCGGACAGGAATCGCCGGAATTGATTGACACCCCCCTGCTGGTGAGTCTGCAGGGGGCGGCGTTGCACCAGCAGCTCACAAGAGCTGCTGGTGCAATGCTGAATACGGAGAGCGTATTGCTCTCCGCATTTAGCGATGTCTGTCGGACCTGATCCGCACTGTCGGATCAGGTCCAACAGACATTTAATAAATAGGCCTCTATGTATGTGATGTAATTTGCTGAAGTGAATGAGGTTTGTGTTTTTATGAACTGGTTTTCTTCAGGTGTGGTTCGCATTGACATTATTACTGGTTTTCCCATGTTAATAGAGAAATTGGAATATAGCTTATATTCTGATAAGATATTGGTAAGGGTTGGCAGTGACTTCTTGGAGTTAGTTATTGTGTATAGGATATCATCTGCAAATAATGAACATCTGGTGTTACATTTCCGTATCTAAATACCCTTTATTTCTGAGGATGCTCGTACCTTGGTGGCTAATACTTCTACTGATAGCGTGAACAGCAGGGGTGATAAGGGACAGCCCTGGCGTGTACCATTTGTTATCTGGAATTTGTGCGAGAATGAATTGTTAATAATTACTTTTGCATTAGGGGAGGAATATATTGCTAAGATTTTATCTATAAACGTTTGGGGTAGTCTGAATTTGAGTAGGGTAGACCACAGAAACTGCCAGTCCACCCTATCAAATGCTTTTTCAGCATCAGTTGATAGCAAAGTAAGGGGCGTATAGTTTATTGAAGATTGATGTATAATTTGAAGGAATCTTGTCGTATTATCTTTGGCTTCTCGGTTGAGAATGAAACCCACCTGATCTTCGTGGACTAGGTATGGGAGGTATTGCTTTAGTCTATTTGCTAGGAGTTTTGCATATATTTTTAAATCAATGTTCAGAAGTTATATTGGCCTGTAATTTGCTACCTGTTCAGGATCTTTACCTGGTTTGGGGATGACTGTTATATTGGCTTCTAGCATTTGCTTAGAAAAGGTAGAGTCTTTATTAATGTAATTGAAGAGTGTTAAAAGGCGGGTGCTGATATGGGGTGATAAGAGTTTATAGAATTTGGAGGTAAAACCATCCGGACCCGGTGCCTTCCCTGGGGCTAATTGTTTAATAGTGTCTTGTAATTCAGATAGCATTATTGGAGAGTCTAAGTTTGTTCTATCTGTGTCTGACAAGGATGGGAGCTCTAATTGCGAGAGATATTCTTCAGTTTTTTTATCGGAGTGGTAATGAGTGTCTAAGGTTATATAATTTGCTGTAGTAGTCTGAGAAGGTGTTTGCTATATCTGGGGAAAGGGATGATTTTAGAGTGCGCCCGAGAATTCCCTAGCTGAGGGATACTCAGTCTTGGTTCGCCTGATGTATTTATTTATTTTTGGTTGTATTTTGTGCAAGTATAATTTAACTATGTACTTAACAGTGATGTGATTATTATTAATCCCAAATTTATTTATTACTGAACCCTAATAATTTATATATAAGTTCAAATGTAGATAGTTAGCCTGGTTTATTTAAAATATTTATTTTTGGTTGTATTTTGTACAAGTATATTTTAACTATGTACTACTTAACAGTAATGTGATTATTACTAATCTCTAATCGTTTATTACTGAACTCTAATAATTTATATAGACGCTCAAATGCAGATGGAAGTGTAATAAATTTATAAACAGTAATATAAATGACAAATACTAAGATGTTTAAATAAATATACCTTTACTGATAAAAAGAAAAAATAAACAAATGCAGTTGATACAATAAAAATTAATACAATTGATACAATAAAAATTATTATCTAAAAAAACTCAATCGTGATATACATTAATTTCATAAGAGGAAAAAATAAAATAAAACTTGATATATGCAATCGACCTTATATTTTAAAACTTGATATAAGCAATTGACCTTATATTTAAAAAAGAACAGTATCCGGTACCTGACTTAGCCTTTTATTGAATTAGCACACAAACGTAGAAGATATGGGCGGCTTCAAAGCAAATGTTGCTATATTTGAGCTTATATGGATATTTTGTTTGTTTTTGTTTTGGACTGATCCTCTGAAAGATTTATATGTTTTCCTTTTTAAAGACCTGGGCATTATTTGCCGGCCTTGTTCTTTTCTGCAAAATATGTAGCATTGAGCTCATCGGTGAGCGTTTTTATTGAGATGTTGGTTAAGTTCCTCTTCAGCCAGATTCAATTTTTGTAGCAATTCAACTGAGGATGGGTTCAACTTATGGTCTTTTTCAGTTTCACTTAGTGTATTTATAAGTTTGGTATATGTAATTTCTAATTGTTTGCAATGTTGTGTTGTTTGATTATTTCTTTCCTAAGATATGGTGAGTCCACGGCTTGAGTAATTACTGTTGGGAATATCACTTCTGGCCAGCAGGAGGAGGAGGCAAAGAGCACCACAGTTAAACTGCTAAGTATCACTCCCTTACCCACAACCCCCAGTCATTCTCTTTGCCTTCGAATGGAGGAGGTGAAGTTTAGGTGTCAAAATCAAAGTTTTTCTTCAATCTACAAGCAAGTTTTGGGGTATAGCTGTATTCCACGTCATTCCTTGCAGTCGGGTAGTGGTGGCTTTAAAGCAGTTAGGAACTTGTAAAGAGGTACTTTCTGCGTTTTCCTAACAATTGCTGCCCTAGTTTAGAAAGCCAGAGTTGGCTACTCTGTTCTTTCTTTTTCAAAGTTATCTGTGAAGAACTGTGTCTTCTCATACCTTGTAAGTGTCTACATGCCAGACAGCGGAGCAGGTAAGTGCTTTTTCTTCCAGTTGGAGAGACCATGCACCTAACAAATTAAAAGACACTGCTTTCTCTTGTAAGGTGTATCCAGTCCACGGATCATCCATTACTTGTGGGATATTCTCATTCCCAACAGGAAGTTGCAAGAGGACACCCACAGCAGAGCTGTAATATAGCTCCTCCCCTAACTGTCATAGCCAGTCATTCTCTTGCAACTCTCAACAAGCTAGGATGTTGTAGGAGAGAGTGGTTAAATATAGTTAGTTTATTTTCTTCAATCAAAAGTTTGTTATTTTTAAATAGTACCGGAGTTGTGCTATTTTATCTCAGGCAGTAAATAGAAGAAGAATCTGCCTGAGGTTTCTATGATCTTAGCAGGTTGTAACTAAGATCCATTGCTATTCTCACATATTTCTGAGGGGATTACACAGATGAGGTAACTTCAGCGAGAGAATGGCGTGCAGTTTATTCTGCTATCAGGTATGTGCAGTTATAATTTTTTCTAGAGATGGAAAACACTAGAAAATGCTGCTGATACCGGATTAATGTAAGTTAAGCCTGAATACAGTGATTTAATAACGACTGGTATCATGCTTACTCCCAGGGGTAATACCCTTATGATATTGCAATATAAACGTTTGCTGGCATGTTTAATCGTTTTTTTATATATGCATTGGTGATAAAACTTTATTGGGGCCTAGTTTTTTCCACATGGCTGGCTTAAATTTTGACTAGAAACAGTTTTACTGAGGCTTTCCACTGTTATAGTATAAAAGTTACAGTTGGTGCAGTTAAAATTACAAACTGTGACATCCAGCTTCCCTCAGGAGTCCCCTGTATGCTATAGGACATCTCTAAAGGGCTAAAAGGCTTTCCAAAGTCGTTTATTGGGGAAGGTAGGACCACAGCTTGCTGTGGCAGTTGGTTGTGACTGTTAAAAAAAAAAAAAAAAAAAAAAACAAAACCCCAAAAAACCTCTATTTCGTTTTTTTGATCCGTTTTTTGAACTAAGGGGTTAATCATCCATTTGCAAGTGGATGCAATGCTCTGCTAGCCTATTACATACACTGTAAAAATTTCGTTTGATTTACTGCATTTTTTCACTGTTTTTCAAATTCTGACAAAATTTGTTTCTCATAAAGGCACAGTACCGTTTTTTATATTTGCTTGTTAACTTGATTTAAAGTGTTTTCCAAGCTTGCTAGTCTCATTGCTAGTCTGTATAAACATGTCTGACATAGAAGAAACTCCTTGTTCATTATGTTTAAAAGCCATGGTGGAACCCCCTCTTAGAATGTGTACCAAATGTACTGATTTAATTTTATGCAATAAAGATCATATTCTGTTTTTAAAAAAATTATCACCAGAGGAATCTGACGAGGGGAAAGTTATGCCGACTAACTCTTCCCACGTGTCAGACCCTTTGACTCCCGCCCAAGGGACTCACGCTCAAATGGCGCCAAGTACATCTAGGGCGCCCATAGCGTTTACTTTACAAGACATGGCGGCAGTCATGGATAATACACTGTCAGCGGTATTAGCCAGACTACCTGAACTTAGAGGTTAGCGAGATAGCTCTGGGGTGAGACAAAATGCAGAGCATACTGACGCTTTAAGAACCATGTCTGATACTGCCTCACAATATGCAGAAGCTGAGGAAGGAGAGCTTCAGTCAGTGGGTGATGTTAATGACTCAGGAAAGATACCTGATTCTAATATTTCTACATTTAAATTTAAGCTTGAACACCTCCGCGTGTTACTTAGGGAGGTTTTAGCTGCTCTGAATGACTGTGATACCATTGCAGTGCCAGAGAAATTTTGTAGACTGGATAAATGCT
This sequence comes from Bombina bombina, assembly GCF_027579735.1. Classification (NCBI taxonomy): domain Eukaryota; kingdom Metazoa; phylum Chordata; class Amphibia; order Anura; family Bombinatoridae; genus Bombina; species Bombina bombina. The sequence continues at coordinate 242,650,372 of NC_069503.1, read as the reverse complement.
TTGCAGTGCCGGTGTGTACTGATGTTTTTCCAATACCTAAAAAGTTTACAGAAATTATTATTAAGGAATGGGATAGACCAGGTGTGCCGTTCTCTTCCCCTCCTATTTTTAGAAAAATGTTTTCCAATAGACGCCACCACACGGGACTTATGGCAGACAGTCCCTAAGGTTTAGGGAGCAGTTTCTACTCTAGCAAAGCGTACTACTATCCCTGTCGAGGACAGTTGTGCTTTTTTAGAGCCAATGGATAAAAAATTAGAAGGTTACCTTAAGAAAATATTTATTCAACAAGGTTTTATCCTACAGCCCATTGCATGCATTGCCCCTGTCACTGCTGCTGCGGCGTACTGGTTTGAGTCTCTGGAAGAGGCTTTACAGGTAGAGACTCCATTGGATAACATACTTGGCAAACTTAGAGCACTTAAGCTAGCCAATTATTTTATTTCTGATGCTATTGTTCATTTGAATAAACTAACGGCTAAGAATTCTGGTTTTGCTATACAGGCGCGCAGAGCGCTATGGCTTAAATCATGGTCAGCTGACGTGACTTTAAAATCTAAGCTACTTAACATTCCCTTCAAGGGGCAGACCCTATTCGGGCATGGTTTGAAGGAGATTATTGCTGATATCACGGGAGGAAAAGGATGTGCCCTTCCTCAGGACAGGTCCAAATCTACGGCCAAACAGTCTAATTTTCGTGCCTTTCGAAACTTCAAGGCAGGTGCGGCATCAACTTCCTCTAATAATAAACAAGAGGGAACTTTTGCTCAATCCAAGACGGTCTGGAGACCAAACCAGACCTGGAAAAAAGGTAAGCAGGTCAAAAAGCCTGCTGCTGCCTCTAAGACAGCATGAAGGAATGACCCCCTATCCGGTAACGGATCTAGTAGGGGGCAGAATTTCACTCTTCCCAGGCGTGGGCAAGAGATGTTCAGGATCCCTGGGCGTTGGAAATTATATCCCAGGGATATCTTCTGGACTTCAAAGCTTCCCCCCCAAAAGGGAGATTTCACCTTTCACAATTATCTGCAAACCAGATAAAGAGTGAGGCATTCTTACACTGTGTACGAGACCTCCTAGTTATGGGAGTGATCCATCCAGTTCCAAAGGAGGAACAGGAACAGGGTTTTTACTCAAATATGTTTGTGGTTCCCAAAAAAGAGGGTACCTTCAGACCGATTTTGGATCTAAAGATCTTAAACAAATTCCTCAAAGTTCCGTCGTTCAAGATGGAAACTATTCGTACCATCCTACCACTGATCCAGGAGGGTCAATATATGACTACAGTGGATCTAAAGGATGCTTATCTTCACATTCCGATACACAAAGATCATCATCAGTTTCTCAGGTTTGCCTTTCAAGACAGGCATTACCAGTTGTAGCTCTTCCCTTTGGATTAGCTACAGCCCCAAGAATCTTTACAAAGGTTCTAGGGTCGCTTTTGGCGGTCCTAAGGCAGCGGGGCATAGCAGTAGCCCCTTATTTAGACGACATCCTGATACAGGCGTCAAACTTCCAAATTGCCAAGTTTCATACGGACGTAGTACTGGCATTTCTGAGGTCGCATGGGTGGAAAGTGAACGAGGAAAAGTGTTCTCTATCCCCACTCACAAGAGTTTCCTTTCTAGGGACTCTGATAGATTCTGTGGAAATGAAAATTTACCTTGACGGAGTCCAGGTTATCAAAGCTTCTAAATTCCTGTCGGGTTCTTCATTCCATTCCGCGCCCTTTGGTGGCTCAGTGTATGGAAGTAATCAGCTTAATGGTAGCGGCAATGGACATAGTGCCGTTTGCACGCTTACATCTCAGACCGCTGCAACTATGCAGGCTCAGTCAGTGGAGCGGGGATTACACAGATTTGGCCCCTCAACTGAATCTGGACCAAGAGACCAGGGATCCTCTTCCCTGGTGGCTATCTCGGGTCCATCTGTCCAAAGGTATGACCTTCGCAGGCCAGATTGGACTATTGTAACAACAAATGCCAGCCTTCTAGGTTGGGGTGCAGTCTGGAACTCCCTGAAGGCTTTGGCAACCTCTTTTTCTTTTTGGCTAAGAAGCTTAATCCGCTTAGCCTATGAGACTGCTGGACAGCAGCCTCCTGAAAGGATTACAGCTCATTCCACTAGAGCTGTGGCTTCCACTTGGGCCTTTAAAAATGAGGCTTCTATTGAACAGATTTGCAAGGCAGCGACTTGGTCTTCGCTTCATACTTTTCTTTCATGTAATTAGCAAGAGTCCATGAGCTAGTGACGTATGGGATATACATTCCTACCAGGAGGGGCAAAGTTTCCCAAACCTTAAAATGCCTATAAATACACCCCTCACCACACCCACAATTCAGTTTTACAAACTTTGCCTCCGATGGAGGTGGTGAAGTAAGTTTGTGCTAGATTCTACGTTGATATGCGCTCCGCAGCAAGTTGGAGCCCGGTTTTCCTCTCAGCGTGCAGTGAATGTCAGAGGGATGTGAGGAGAGTATTGCCTATTTGAATGCAGTGATCTCCTTCTACGGGGTCTATTTCATAGGTTCTCTGTTATCGGTCATAGAGATTCATCTCTTACCTCCCTTTTCAGATCGACGATATACTCTTATATATACCATTACCTCTGCTGATTCTCGTTTCAGTACTGGTTTGGCTTTCTACAAACATGTAGATGAGTGTCCTGGGGTAAGTAAATCTTATTTTCTGTGACACTCTAAGCTATGGTTGGGCACTTTGTTTATAAAGTTCTAAATATATGTATTCAAACATTTATTTGCCTTGACTCAGAATGTTCAACATTCCTTATTTTTCAGACAGTCAGTTTCATATTTGGGATAAATGCATTTGTTTCAATCATTTTTTCTTACCTTAAAAATTTTTGACTTTTTCCCTGTGGGCTGTTAGGCTCGCGGGGGCAGAAAATGCTTCATTTTATTGCGTCATTCTTGGCGCGGACTTTTTTGGCGCAAATTTTTTTTTCTGTTTCCGGCGTCATACGTGTCGCCGGAAGTTGCGTCATTTTTTGACGTTTTTTTGCGTCAAAAATGTCGGCGTTCCGGATGTGGCGTCATTTTTGGCGCCAAAAGCATTTAGGCGCCAAATAATGTGGGCGTCTTTTTTGGCGCTAAAAAATATGGGCGTCATTTTTGTCTCCACATTATTTAAGTCTCATTATTTATTGCTTCTGGTTGCTAGAAGCTTGTTCTGGCATTTTTTTCCCATTCCTGAAACTGTCATTTAAGGAATTTGATCAATTTTGCTTTATATGTTGTTTTTTTCTTTTACATATTGCAAGATGTTCCACGTTGCAACTGAGTCAGAAGATACTTCAGGAAAATCACTGCCCAGTGCTGGAGCTTCCAAGCTAAGTGTATCTGCTATAAACTTTTGGTATCTGTTTCTCCAGCTGTTGTTTGTATTGCATGTCATGTCAAACTTATTAATGCAGATAAAATTTCCTTTAGTACTGTTACATTACCTGTTGCTGTTCCGTCAACATCTAATTTTCAGAGTGTTCCTGATAACATAAGAGATTTTATTTTTTAAATCCATTAAGAAGGCTATGTCTGTTATTTCTCCTTCTAGTATACATAAAAGTCTTTTAAAACTTCTCTTTTTTCAGATGAATTTTTAAATGAACATCATCATTCTGATACTGATAATGGTTCTTCTGGTTCAGAGGTTTCTGTCTCAGAGGTTGATGCTGATAAATCTTTGTATTTGTTCAAGATGGAATTTATTCGTTCTTTACTTAAAGAAGTATTAATTGCATTAGAAATAGAGGATTCTGGTCTTCTTGATACTAAATGTAAACGTTTAAATAAGGTTTTTAAATCTCCTGTAGTTATTCCAGAAGTGTTTTATCTCCCTGATGCTATTTCTGAAGTAATTTCCAGGGAATGGAATAATTTGGGTAATTTATTTACTCCTTCTAGACGTTTAAGCAATTATATCCTGTGCCATCTGACAGATTAGAGTTTTTTGGGACAAAAATCCCTAAGGTTATGGGGCTGTCTCTACTCCTGCTAATGTACTAATATTACGGCAGATAGTAATTCATTTAAGGATCCTTTAGATAGGAAAATTGAATCTTCTCTAAGAGAAGCTTACTTATGTTCAGGTAATCTTCTTAGACCTGCTATATTTTTAGCGGATGTTGCTGCAGCTTCAACTTTTTGGTTAGAAGCTTTAGCGCAACAAGTAACAGATCATAATTTTATAGCATTATTATTATTCTATAACATGCTAATAATTTTATTGGTGATACCATCTTTTGATATCATTAGAGTTGATGTCAGGTATATGTCTCTAGCTATTTTAGCTAGAAAAGCTTTATGGATTAAACTTGGAATGCTGATATGTCTTCTAAGTCAACTTTGCTTTCCCTTTCTTTCCAGGGTAAATAATCATTTTCGTTCCTTTCCTCACAACAAGGAACAAAAGCCTGATCCTTCATCCTCAGGAGCGGTATCAGTTTGGAAACTATTTCCAGTTTGGAATATATCCAAGCCTTATAGAAACCTATAGCCAGCTCCTAAGTACCTATGAAGATGCGGCCCTTATTCCAGCTCAGCTGGTATGGGGCAGATTACGTTTTCTTCAAAGAAATTCGGATCAATTCCGTTCTCAATCTCTGGTTTCAGAACATTGTTTCAGAAAGGTACAGAATTGGCTTCAAGTTAAGGCCTCCTGCTAAGAGATTTTTTTCTTTCCCGTGTCCCAGTTAACACAGCAAAGGCTCAGCATTTCTGAAATGTGTTTCAGATCTAGAGTTGGCTGGAGTATTTATGCCAGTTCCAGTTCTGGAACAGGGGCTGGGGTTTTATTTTATCTCTTCATTGTACCAAAGAAGGTCAATTCCTTCAGACCAGTTCCGGATCTATCATTATTGAATCGTTATGTTAGGATACCAACATTCAAGATGGTTACTGTAGAACTATCCTGCCTTTTGTTTAGCAAGGGCATTATATGTCTACAATAGATTTACAGGATGTGTATCTGCATATTCCGATTCATCCAGGTCACTTTTAGTGTCTGAGATTCTCTTTTTAGACAAGCATTACCAGTTTTGTGGCTCTACCGTTTGGCCTAGCCTCAGTTCCAAGAATTTTTTTCAAAGGTTCTCTGTGCCCTTCTTTCTGTAATCAGAGAACAGGGTTGTGGTATTTCCTTATTTGGACGATATCTTGGTACTTGCTCAGTCTTCTCATTTTCGAAGAATCTCACACGAATCGACTTGTGTTGTTTCTTCAAGTTCATGGTTGGAGGATCAATTTACCAATCAGTTCATTGATTCCTCAGACAAGGGTAACCTTTTTTAGGTTTCTAGATAGATTCAGTGTCTATGACTCTGTCCTTGTCAGACAAGAGAAGTTTAACATTGATATCAGCTTGTCAAAACCTTCAGTCACAATCATTCCCTTTGGTAGCCTTATGCATGGAAATGTTGGGTCTTAGGACTGCCGCATCAGATGCGATCTCCTTTGCTCGTTTTCACATGCGACCTCTTCAGCTCTGTATGCTGAACCAATGGTGCAGGGATTACTCAAAGATATCTCAATTAATATCTTTAAACCGATTTTACGACACTCTTTGACATGGTGGACAGATCACCATCATTTAGTTCAGGGGGCTTCTTTGTTCTTCCGACCTGGACTATAATCTCAACAGATGCAAGTCTTACAGGTTGGGGAGCTGTGTGGGGGTCTCTGACGGCACAAGGGGTTTGGGAATCTCAGGAGGTGAGTTTTCCGATCAATATTTTGGAACTCCATGCAATTTTCAGAGCTCTTCAGTCTTGGCCTCTTCTGAAGAGAGAGTTGTTCTTTTGTTTTCAGATAGACAATGTCACAACTGTGGCATACATCAATCATCAAGGAGGGACTCACAGTCCTCTGGCTATGAAAGAAGTATCTCGAATTTTGGTTTGGGCGGAATCCAGCTCCTGTCTAATCTCTGCGGTTCATATCCCAGGTATGGACAATTGGAAAGCGGATTATCTCAGTCGCCAAACGTTGCATCCGGGCGAATGGTCTCTTCACCCAGAGGTATTTCTTCAGATTCTTCAAATGTGGGAACTTCCAGAAATAGATCTGATGGCTTCTCATCTAAACAAGAAACTTCCCAGGTATCTGTCCAGATCCCGGGATCCTCAGGCGGAGGCAGTGGATGCATTATCACTTCCTTGGAAGTATCATCCTGCCTATATCTTTCCGCCTCTAGTTCTTCTTCCAAGAGTAATCTCCAAGATTCTGAAGGAATGCTCGTTTGTTCTGCTGGTAGCTCCGGCATGGCCTCACAGGTTTTGGTATGCGGATCTTGTCCGGATGGCCTCTTGCCAACCGTGGACTCTTCCGTTAAGACCAGACCTTCTGTCTCAAGGTCCTTTTTTCCATCAGGATCTGAAATCCTTAAATTTAAAGGTATGGAGATTGAACGCTTGATTCTTGGTCAAAGAGGTTTCTCTGACTCTGTGATTAATACTATGTTACAGGCTCGTAAATCTGTATCCAGAGAGATATATTATAGAGTCTGGAAGACTTATATTTCTTGGTGTCTTTCTCATCATTTTTTCTTGGCATTCTTTTAGAATACCGAGAATATTACAGTTTCTTCAGGATGGTTTAGATAAGGGTTTGTCCGCAAGTTCCTTGAAAGGACAAATCTCTGCTCTTTCTGTTCTTTTTCACAGAAAGATTGCTATTCTTCCTGATATTCATTGTTTTGTACAAGCTTTGGTTCGTATAAAGCCTGTCATTAAGTCAATTTCTCCTCCTTGGAGTTTGAATTTGGTTCTGGGGGCTCTTCAAGCTCCTCCATTTGAACCTATGCATTCATTGGACATTAAATTACTTTCTTGGAAAGTTTTGTTCCTTTTGGCCATCTCTTCTGCCAGATGAGTTTCTGAATTATCTGCTCTTTCTTGTGAGTCTCCTTTTCTGATTTTTCATCAGGATAAGGCGGTGTTGCGAACTTCTTTTGAATTTTTTCCTAAGTTGTGAATTCCAACAACATTAGTAGAGACATTGTGGTTCCTTCATTATGTCCTAATCCTAAGAATTCTAAGGAGAAATCGTTGCATTCTTTGGATGTTGTTAGAGCTTTGAAATATTATGTTGAAGCTACTAAGTCTTTCCGAAAGACTTCTAGTTTATTTGTTATCTTTTCCGGTTCTAGAAAGGCCAGAAAACTTCTGCCATTTCTTTGGCATCTTGGTTGAAATCTTTAATTCATCTTGCCTATGTTGAGTCGGGTAAAAATCCGCCTCAGAGGATTACAGCTCATTCTACTAGGTCAGTTTCTACTTCCTGGGCGTTTAGGAATGAAGCTTCGGTTGATCAGATTTGCAAAGCGGCAACTTGGTCCTCTTTGCATACTTTTACCAAATTCTACCATTTTGATGTATTTTCTTCTTCTGAAGCAGTTTTTGGTAGAAAAGTACTTCAGGCAGCGGTTTCAGTTTGAATCTTCTGCTTATGTTTTTCATTAAACTTTATTTTGGGTGTGGGTTATTTTCAGCAGGAATTGGCTGTCTTTATTTTATCCCTCCCTCTCTAGTGACTCTTGTGTGGAAAGATCCACATCTTGGGTAGTCATTATCCCATACGTCACTAGCTCATGGACTCTTGCTAATTACATGAAAGAAAACATAATTTATGTAAGAACTTACCTGATAAATTCATTTCTTTCATATTAGCAAGAGTCCATGAGGCCCGCCCTTTTTTGTGGTGGTTATGATTTTTTTGTATAAAGCACAATTATTCCAATTCCTTATTTTATATGCTTTCGCACTTTTTTCTTATCACCCCACTTCTTGGCTATTCGTTAAACTGAATTGTGGGTGTGGTGAGGGGTGTATTTATAGGCATTTTAAGGTTTGGGAAACTTTGCCCCTCCTGGTAGGAATGTATATCCCATACGTCACTAGCTCATGGACTCTTGCTAATATGAAAGAAATGAATTTATCAGGTAAGTTCTTACATAAATTATGTTTTTCAAAATTTTACAAATTTGATACTTTTGCTTCTTCGGAGGCTATATTTGGGAGAAAGGTTTTACAGGCAGTGGTTCTTTCCATTTAAGTTCCTGCCTTGTCCCTCCCTTCATCCGTGTACTTTAGCTTTGGTATTGGTATCCCACAAGTAATGGATGATCCGTGGACTGGATACACCTTACAAGAGAAAACACAATTTATGCTTACCTGATAAATTTATTTCTCTTGTGGTGTATCCAGTCCACGGCCCGCCCTGTCATTTTAAGGCAGGTAATTTTTAAATTTAAACTACAGTAACCACTACACCCTATGGTTCCTCCTTTCTCGGCTTGTTTTCGGTCGAATGACTGGCTATGACAGTTAGGGGAGGAGCTATATTACAGCTCTGCTGTGGGTGTCCTCTTGCAACTTCCTCTTGGGAATGAGAATATCCCACAAGTAATGGATGATCCGTGGACTGGATACACCACAAGAGAAATAAATGTATCAGGTAAGCATAAATTGTGTTTTTTTATTAGGACATAGATAATCCTGTTGTATGGGTTACACTGGGTATGAAGCAGGCACTGTAGCATTTAAATGTAAAATGTAACATTTAAATGCTTTTAAAAAGAAAGGGTAAAATGTTTTTATTAGGCTTTATTTTCTGATACATATTTACTTGATAAAACAATACAAGTTTAAACTGAAAGTAAGGCTGAATTTTCTATTTCAGCAGTTTATTTGTTTCCCCATTGCTTTAAAATAAAACGATGCAACATTTTAAACTGTCAGGTTTGAAAAACAGGATATTTCTGGTACTCAGTGTACCAGGAAGCTATTTCTAGTGCCCCTGTGTGTCGCAGCAGTAATTTGAAAGTCAGACAACATAACGGCAGTTGCGGTCACATGACCGGCTTTACTTCATAACGTTTCTGAAGAAAATACACTTTAAATTTTATCCCAAATTAGGTTCGATCCCCAGCTAAAATTATGTGAGAAAAGTTAAGAAAAAACATTTAATAAACATCAAATAAACTTCTAAAATACCCCTCAGGCAACCCCACACCTCAATTATTGAGGTGTCTTACTGCTACCAATTAAGACAGGATCACCCAGAAATGGAGATAAAACTACTTTTTTTCCTTGGCTTATTTTAATTGACTATTAAAATCTTTGAAACTTATCAGTACAAGTTTATTTACTGTTTCACAACGTGTCTGATATGGAGCAAGAGCCTGCTCTCATGAATTCATTCTTATTATGTTTAGATGCACAAATTGCATTTCCTATGCAATTTTGTTCTTTATGTGTCAAGAAAACCTTGCAAAATAAAGGTAACATTTTTGAGCCTAATGTCTCTCAGGATGATGCTGTTAAAATAATACCTCCGCTTTCTCCTGCTACGTCCCAAGCCTCAATGGTGTCACATGCAGTACCCTGCGGTTCCTCTATAACTCCTAGTGAAGTTTATTTAAAAGCAGAAATTGCTGCCCAGGTATCTTCAGCAGTATCTGCGGAATTAGCTGCCATTCCCAGATTACAGGGAAAACGCAAGAGGAAATCTAGAAATTCAGAAAGTAAGGTGCCTGTCCTCAGTTCTGCTTCCCAAGTTGCCCTTTCTCATAAGTCTGATGAGGAAGATACAACGGGACTTTCTGAGGGTGAAATCTCAGAATTGGACAGTATAATTCCTTCTTCTGAGGTGGTGTCCTTCAGATTTAAGCTTGAACACCTTTATTTATTGTTAAAGGAGGTTTTAGCTACTTTAGATGACTCAGATACCCCTGTCGTTGTCACTCCTAAGAAATCTAGTAAACTTAATATTTTCGTTGATGAACCTTCCACTATGGAGGTTTTTTCAGTTCCGGACGTGCTAGGGAGATTATCTCACAGGAATGAGAGAAACCAGGGGTGTCTTTTTTTCCCCGTATCCGATTTTTAAGAAAATGTTTCCTGTCGAGGACTCAATTAAAGACCCTCGGTATTCTGTACCCAAAGTTGAAGGGGCCATTTCCACTCTGGCTAAGAGAACCACTATTCCTATTGAGGATAGCTGCTCTTTTAAGGATCTGATGGAAAAGAAGCTGGAGGCTTATTTGAAAAAGATATATGTTCATCAAGGTCTCCAATGGCAACCTGTGGCGTGTATTGCCACCATGACTAGTGCGACATCTTATTGGTTTAATGCCTTGTCTGATTTTCTTCAAGTAGAGACTTCCTTGGATGAAATTCAAAATAGGATTAAAGCTCTTAAATTAACCAATTCCTTTATTGCAGATGCCATTTTACAGGTTGTTAGACTAGTAGCTAAATCTTCTAGTTTCGCTGTCCTAGCCTGCAGGAAGTTATGGTTGAAATCCTGGTCTGCGGACGTTTCCTCTAAAGTCAAGCTTCTGGCGGTTCCTTACAAGGGCAAAATCTTGTTTGGACCCGGTTTGGTAGAAATTATCTCAAATATTATGGGTGGAAAAGGGTCTTTTCTACCTCAAGATCAGAAGAATAGGCCTAAAGGAAGTCAGAGTAATTTTCGTTCCTTTCGTAACTTCAGAGGAAAGCCTTCCCCTTCTTCTTCCAAGCAGGAACAATCCAAGTCTTTTTGGAAACTCAATCAGTCTTGGAACAAGGGGAAATAATCAAAGAAACCCACAGCTGATTCCAAATCAGCATGAAGGGTTTGCCCCGATCCGGGATCAGATCAGGTGTGGGGCGGACTTTCTCAGTTCTCTAAAGCCTGGATACGAAATGTCCCAGATCCCTGGACTGTGGACATAGTATCCTAGGGATATAAATTGTAATTCAAGACTTTTCCTCCCAGAGGCAGATTCCTTCTCTCAAGATTATCTGCAGACCAGATAAAGAGAGAGGCGTTCTTGAAATGTATACAACATCTTTCCTCCCTGGGAGTGATAGTTCCAGTTCCAGTGCAGGAACAGGGTCTTGGGTTCTACTCCAACCTATTTGTGGTTCCCAAAAAAGAGGGAACTTTCCGTCTCATTCTAGACTTGAAGTGTCTAAACAAGTTTCTCAAAGTTCCATCCGTCAAGATGGAGAGTATACGCTCCATTCTTCCTTTAGTGCAAGAGGGTCAGTTCATGACAACCACAGACCTAAAGGATGCATATCTTCATGTTCCTATTCACAGGGACCATCGCAGGTTCCTGAGATTTGCCTCTCTGGACAAACATTTCCAGTTTGTGGCCCTTCCAATTGGTCTAGCCACGGCTCCCAGAATTGTTTCAAAGGTTCTGGGAGCTCTTTTGGCAGTGATCCGTTCTTGTGGTATTGCTGTGGCACCCTACCTGGATGACACATTTGTTCAGGCTCCATCTTTTCAACAAGCAAAATCTCACCTGGAGATACTGTTGTCTTTTCTTCGTTCTTACAGATGGAATGTGAATCTGGAAAAAAGCTTCCTTCCCCTGCTACAAGAGTAGTGTTCTTAGGGACCATAATAGATTCTCTATTGATGAAGATTTTTCTGACAGAGGTCAGGAAAAACAAAATAATTTCCCCTTTCCTCTCTCTTTCCTCATTGTATGCAGGTAATCGGTCTGATGGTGGCTTCCATGGAAATCATTCCTTTTGCTCGATTCCATTTGAGGGCTCTCCAGTTGTGCATGCTCAGACAATGGAATGGCGACCATGCAGATCTATCTCAGAGAATAGAGTTAGATCAGTCGTCAAGGGATTCTCTCCCGTGGTGAATTTCTCAGGAACATCTGTCTCAGGGCACATGCTTTCGGAGACCTTCCTGGATGATCATTACCACGGACGCCAGCCTGCTGGGCGGAGGAGCAGTCTGGAACTTGTTAAAAGCACAGGGCCTTTGGACTCAGGAGGAGTCTGCTCTTCCCATCAACATCTTGTAGTTTAGGGCGATTTACAATGCTCTATTGGCTTGGCCTCAGTTTTCCTCAGCCCAGTTTATCAGGTTCCAGTCAGACAACATAACCTCTGTGGCTTAAATCAATCACCAGGGAGGAACTCGGAATTCCTTAGCCATGAAGGAGGTTACTCGGATTCTTCAGTGGGCAGAGACCCACAATTGCTGTCTATATGCCATCCACATTCCAGGAGTAGACAACTAGGAAGCGGATTTTCTGAGCAGACAGACTTTTCATCCCGGGGAGTGGGAACTCCATCCGGAGGAGTTTTCCAACTTAGTCCTCAAATGGGGGTGCTGGAGTTAGATCTGATGGCGTCCCGTCAGAACGCCAAGCTTCCAAGGTATTGTTCAAGGTCAAGAGATCCGCAGGCCGTTCTGATAGATGCTCTGGCGGTTGCTTGGGTTTTCAGGTTGGCATACCTGTTTCCTCCATTTGCTCTCCTTCCACGAGTCATTGCTTGTATCAAACAGGAGAGGGTGTCCGTGATTCTAATAGCCCTTTTGTGGCCTTGTATGATATAGTTTGCAGACCTAGTAGAGATGTCATCTCTCCCACCTTGGAGACTACCTCTGAGGAAGGACCTCCTGATTCAGGGTCCCTTCTTTCATCCAAATCTCGTTTCTCTGAAGCCGACTGCTTGGAGATTGAACGCTTAATTCTGTGTAAGCGTGGTTTTTCTGAGTCGGTCATTGAGACCATGATTCAGGGTTGCAAGCCTGTTATTAAAAAGATTTACCATAAGATTTGGCGTAAATATCTTTATTGGTGTGAATCCAAGGACTACTCTTCGAGTAGAATTCGAATTCCTAGAATTTTTCTTTTCTTCAGGAAGGCTTGCAGAAGGGATTGTCCGTCAGTTTTGAGGGTTCTTCAAGCGTTGATGCCTCTTCTTTAGGACTGCCTGTCTTGCCCTCCCTATTTATCTGTGTCCTCTAGCTTGGGTATTGGTTCCCAACAGTAATTACTCAAGCCGTGGACTCACAATATCTTAGGAAAGAAAAAGAAAATGTATGCTTACCTGGTAAATTTATTTATTTCTGGATATGGTGAGTCCACGGCCCCACCCTTTATTTGAAGACAGTTGTTCTTTTGGCTATAACCTCAGGCACCTCTACACCTTGTGTTACTCCTTTTTCTCCATTTCCCTTCGGTCGAATGACTGGGAGTTGTTAGTAAGGGAGTGATACTTTGCAGTTTAACTGTGGTGCTCTTTGCCTCCTCCTGCTGGCCAGGAGTGATATTCCCAACAGTATTTACTCAAGCTGTGGCTCACCATATCCGGAAAGAAAGAAATTTATCAGGTAAACATACATTTTGTTTTTTTTCCTCTAATGAAAAATTTAAAATTTTCACAATTATTGACATATGAGGTGTCTTTAGGGTTATTTATGTCAAAAAACAGGGAAGTTTTATCCGTAATGTATTTAAATATAATTGGGTCAGTGAAAACTGCATCATTAAGTCTCCAGGAGTTTCTTATCCCTAGTTTTTGAGGCCAGGTAAATGAGTTTGGCACCATTGAATGGTCTGACCAAGGAGTCTGTGATATTTTGGAATCCATGAGTAATTGCAGAGAGAACTGGTCACATAAAATATAATCCAGTCGAGTGTATTTATTTTGAGGATGGGAAAAGAAAGTGTAATCTTTTGTCAAGTTATGAGTTAATCTCTGCGTATCAAAAGTAGCTATGGTTTGTAGTTCTAGCCAATTGGCTTTGATGTTTTTAAGAGGTACATATGATTTCCCTGAGGAGACATCTAGTGCTGGATTGATAGGAAAGTTTAGATCCCTTGCTATAAAGATGGGTCCTTTTTGCATGATCTAATAACAAAGTCATCACCTTTCAAAAAATGCTGGGTTACGGCGGTTTGGAGCATATAGGTTTAGTAGGGTAATGGGTATACCATAACAGAGTCCCACTAGAAGTAGAAATCTGCCCTTTTCATCTTGTTTGCTATGTAGTAGTTCAAAAGGAAGACCCCTTTTGAATAGAATACAGACACCATTTTTTGTTGTTGTATTAGAGCTAGTAAAATATTCCTCGTAATATAGGGGAGAGAGTTTGGGTTAATGTTTTTTCCTAAAATGTGTCTCTTGAATGAACACAATATCTAAATGTTTTTTGTGGAAGTCGTGTAAAGCTATGGAGTGTATTTGGACTGATAAGAAGCATTTTACGTTTTGAGTTGCAATGTTGAGTTTGTTAGGGATAGCGTTTTGATTCATAGTAAAGATTCAGACTTGTATGTGGCTGAACTTGGGGTTATATGCGTATATCTGGGAGTTTCTTGAGTTAAGGGGTAGGATTGCAGGAGGTATCAGGAAGATTCGAAGGGGGATATAGGGGAGTAAAAATTAAAAAAAAAAAATACTGGAAGTAGTCAAAACTTTTAAAGTAGTGTCTCTAGGGGACTTATAGTGGTCTGGTAAGGCTTTATCGAATTGACTTTGTCCAAATGTGGTGATTGAAGGTTTCTTTTGCGGGTATGGAATTTGTACTAATATAATAAATAACACTTGAGAAATAGAGAAGAAATAGAGGTAGAGTATGTTTTAAACCGAAATTAAGGAGTAAGTGATAGGATTTGGATGAAATCTTGTACTATACAATAAAAATCACAATGAAATAAGACAAATAAGACGTTAATGTACCGTTTATTATATTCTTCTGATGTTATGGTTAGGAGTGAAAGTGTTTGCATATAGGGATCTGATATATATATATATACAGGTGGCCCTCGGTTTACGACGGTTCAATTTGCGCCGTTTCAGAATAACGCCCTTTTTTTTTGCTATTGAGAATCATTGACTGCTATTAAAAGCATTAGCACATGCATACATTAAAATAGCCAGTAGATGGAGCTGTCCGCTTGTGTTGCAGCAAACACATGCAAAGAAAAGCAAGCCAGACATGATCAATGGATCAGCTTTCAAAGGAACAAGATCTAGCAGCCATTTCCCTTAGCTGCAGACTCAATGCATAGTTGCCAACAGTCCCTGATTTCCAGGGACAGTCCCTGGATTTTGTTGTATGTCCCTGGATTTTTTTTGTCCCTGGAAATGTCCCTGAAAATCTCTTTTGCACAACATTTGTTTTTTGCATATATACAGTATATATACACACACACACACACACACACACACACATACATATATACAGATAGATAGATGATAAATAGATATAGTGTATTATTTAAATATAATTCATTCCTAATTGAATATTGTTATTATTATTGAATGGGTTCACATATTATTTGTCTTTCTAATTTTGATGCTGTGTTGTAAAAATAACCATATGCCCAAAATGTGTTCCAGAGACTGGGTAGGTGTACGAGCTTGGTGCTGTAATCTGTATAATAAACTATGGATAAGTCTAAATTATACTATTACTTTCAAATGGGTGTGTTTTGATTGCAGAACTGAGTGGGCGGAGCAGTTGAATAGTAGGTCGTCAATACTCCAGTAACCCGCTTGCTTGCTCTGCTGCAAAGTGTCCCTGGAAATTTTTTTTAAATGTTGGCAACTATGTCAATGCAGAGAACTGTTTACAGAAAAAGGCAAGTAAAAAACGTTTTTGTTCATTAAACTTTTTGATGATGATACAGTCTGTTGTGTGATTAAACACAGGCAGGCTAATCAGTGTATAACCAGACCTGAGCAATGGAGCCGTTTTTAAAGGAACAAGATCTAGCAGCCACACTTCCCTTAGCTGCAGAAAAATGCAAGTAAAAAAACGTTTTTCTACATTAAACAGTTTGTTGATGATACAGTCTGTTGTGTGATTATATCTACAGTATATTTTTAGGTTTATAATGCTGTTTACCATTTAAAGTCTTCATTTCAAAGCTTTAAAAATAATGTATTAGGTGTTACTTATGACAATTTTGAGAGGGGCCTGGAACCTAACTCCCTCACTTCCCATTGACTTACATTATAAACTAGGTTTCAATTTACAACAGTTTCAATTTACAACCATTCCTTCTGGAACCTAACCCCGGCGTAAACTGAGGGCTACCTGTATATATATATATATATATATATATATATAAATGTTTAACAATTACACACATAACTTATTGGACATTGAGATATTCAACCGTTGTAAGTACCAGATGTTTTCTAGAAGGTTTGGCATGTCAATTCCTGTAAAGCCTATGAAAGAAGGTTAATTTAAGTTGTTTTTATAACAAACTTAAAATATCTAATAAAAAGAACAATATGCTAACAGAACATCAATTACTAACAATAATAAACCATAAACATTGTGAACTAGATAACTTATGAGCCAAGAGGCCTATAGACTCTGACTTTGACATCTAAAACTCTAGGTTATGTGGATCTATGGCACATGAAGCTCAATGAACTTATTAAAAGCATGCCAATATCTCCAACGGACGTTGCCCAGCAGAATCTAGTCTAGTCTAGTTCGGACAATGTATTAGTTGGGACAATGTATTCTCTAATAAAAATACAGAGAATAAATGGATAATATTTAAAACTTTGTTAAATAAATATACATATCAACAAATACCATATGGTTATATAAAAAAAAAAAAAAATCAAAGCCGTTGTGGATAAATTAAAATGTGTTAAGAGAAATTAGGAAAAACGTAGGGCATTTAAATTATTCAAAGAAAATAGTACAGACTCAACATACAATATTTGGTAAGTATGTAGTAGATCAAGCGCTAGTGGGTACCACTATAGCTCTCTTCAAAAAAAGTCCCCTAGTGGACTTAGGAGTGTACAGCTGTTCAAAATGAGGAAGTGAGCGCTCAAAGCATATAGGGCTAGAATAAGGACGGTATAGATTTAAATCCTGTTACAATGTTTTTAATATAAACAAATATTACAATACAATAAAATTAAAAACTTCATGGATCCATGATAACATATACAAAATGATGTAAAAGCAAACGGAAATGTACAATGTGCTTAGTTAAGGGAGACAAAACAGATGTCACTCCTTATTACAGCAATACAATGATGCAGTTAAAAAAGTAGATAAATGTGAACACATATAAATATGAGAATCACTTAGGTGGAATAAGAAGATAGAGGATTCTATCTGTGGTAGTGTTAGTAGGTGTATATAGTAGCTTGATCCTAATACCTAACAGTGAATGGTGAGAAATAGTCCAATGTGTCTCAAATTAATAAAATCCAAAAAATTGAAAATTGAAATGAAGCAGGGAATCAAAATGCAGTCCAAAAAAGAAAGAAATCCAAAAAGAAAATGAATAACAAAAATGTGAAAAAAAAAATTGTAGCGTGATAATGAAAAGTCTATAGTGGATAAACACAAAATCTAGGATTGGCTGTGAAAGTATGCCTCTGTGTGATGCATGATATTAGTACATAAAGATAAAAAAATCCAACAATAAAAATCCCCAAAATCAGGACAAAAAAGTTAATGTCTGAGGAAGTATCCAAGCTGGAGTCTTGTTTCTTTAAAAGTCTAAAATATATTTGTATCCAAGCTGGAGTCTAGTTTCCATAAAAATAACCAAAAAAAGCCAAAAAAAACAGTCGACGCATTTTGGCCTTTTCCAGGCCTTTCTGTCTTGAGAAAGGTTTTAAGACTCATAATCATCAGGCATGGTACCCCAGGATTGGCGTAAAGCTTATGTGGTGCCACTCTTCAAAAAGGGAATCAGGGATGATCCAGGAAGCTATAGACCAGTTAGTCTGACATCAATAGTGGGGAAGATATTTGAAGGGATTATAATGGATTATATTGATGAGCATATTCGTGTAAACAAGATTATGAGTTCTAATCAACATGGTTTTAGGAGAAATAGATCATGTCAAACTAATCTAATTAGATTCTACGAGGAAGTAAGTAAAAATATAGATAAAGGGGAATCAGTTGATATGATATACTTAGATTTTGCAAAGGCGTTTGATACAGTGCCACATGAGAGATTAATGCACAAAATTAAGGGACTGGGAATAGCTGAAAATGTTAGCTCATGGATAAATAACTGGATAAAAGATAGGGAGCAACAAGTAGTAGTAAATGGATCATACTCAGATTGGACAAAGGTAATCAGTGGAGTCCCCCATGGATCAGTACTGGGCCCTGCTCTTTTTAATATTTTTATAAATGACTTGGAGCAAGGATTAAATAGTGACATCTATATTTCTCCAACATAGGTGTGTCCGGTCCACGGCGTCATCCTTACTTGTGGGATATTCTCTTCCCCAACAGGAAATGGCAAAGAGCCCAGCAAAGCTGGTCACATGATCCCTCCTAGGCTCCGCCTACCCCAGTCATTCTCTTTGCCGTTGTACAGGCAACATCTCCACGGAGATGGCTTAGAGTTTTTTAGTGTTTAACTGTAGTTTTTATTATTCAATCAAGAGTTTGTTATTTTGAAATAGTGCTGGTATGTACTATTTACTCAGAAACAGAAAAGAGATGAAGATTTCTGTTTGTATGAGGAAAATGATTTTAGCAACCGTCACTAAAATCCATGGCTGTTCCACACAGGACTGTTGAGAGCAATTAACTTCAGTTGGGGGAACAGTGAGCAGTCTCTTGCTGCTTGAGGTATGACACATTCTAACAAGACGATGTAATGCTGGAAGCTGTCATTTTCCCTATGGGATCCGGTAAGCCATGTTTATTACGATCGTAAATAAGGGCTTCACAAGGGCTTATTAAGACTGTAGACTTTTTCTGGGCTAAATCGATTCATTATTAACACATATTTAGCCTTGAGGAATCATTTTATCTGGGTATTTTGATATAATAATATCGGCAGGCACTGTTTTAGACACCTTATTCTTTAGGGGCTTTCCCAAAGCATAAGCAGAGCCTCATTTTCGCGCCGGTGTTGCGCACTTGTTTTTGAGAGGCATGGCATGCAGTCGCATGTGAGAGGAGCTCTGATACTTAGAAAAGACTTTCTGAAGGCGTCATTTGGTATCGTATTCCCCTTTGGGCTTGGTTGGGTCTCAGCAAAGCAGATACCAGGGACTGTATCAAATTTGGTGTGCAATACTTTTAAGGCTTTAAGACACTGTGGTGAAAATTTGGTGAATTTTGAACAATTCCTTCATGTTTTTTCGCAATTGCAATAATAAAGTGTGTTCAGTTTAAAATTTAAAGTGACAGTAACGGTTTTATTTTAAAACGTTTTTTGTACTTTGTTATCAAGTTTATGCCTGTTTAACATGTCTGAACTACCAGATAGACTGTGTTCTGAATGTGGGGAAGCCAGAATTCCTATTCATTTAAATAAATGTGATTTATGTGATAATGACAATGATGCCCAAGATGATTCCTCAAGTGAGGGGAGTAAGCATGGTACTGCATCATTCCCTCCTTCGTTTACACGAGTCTTGCCCACTCAGGAGGCCCCTAGTACATCTAGCGCGCCAATACTCCTTACTATGCAACAATTAACGGCTGTAATGGATAATTCTGTCAAAAACATTTTAGCCAAAATGAACACTTATCAGCGTAAGCGCGGCTGCTCTGTTTTAGATACTGAAGAGCATGACGACGCTGATAATAATATTTCTGAAGGGCCCCTAACCCAGTCTGATGGGGCCAGGGAGGTTTTGTCTGAGGGAGAAATTACTGATTCAGGGAACATTTCTCAACAGGCTGAACCTGATGTGATTGCATTTAAATTTAAGTTGGAACATCTCCGCATTCTGCTTAAGGAGGTATTATCCACTCTGGATGATTGTGACAAGTTGGTCATCCCAGAGAAACTATGTAAAATGGACAAGTTCTTAGAGGTGCCGGGGCTCCCAGAAGCTTTTCCTATACCCAAGCGGGTGGCGGACATTGTTAATAAAGAATGGGAAAGGCCCGGTATTCCTTTCGTCCCTCCCCCCATATTTAAAAAATTGTTTCCTATGGTCGACCCCAGAAAGGACTTATGGCAGACAGTCCCCAAGGTCGAGGGAGCGGTTTCCACTTTAAACAAACGCACCACTATACCCATAGAGGATAGTTGTGCTTTCAAAGATCCTATGGATAAAAAATTAGAAGGTTTGCTTAAAAAGATGTTTGTTCAGCAAGGTTACCTTCTACAACCAATTTCATGCATTGTCCCTGTCGCTACAGCCGCATGTTTCTGGTTCGATGAGCTGATAAAGGCGGTCGATAGTGATTCTCCTCCTTTTGAGGAGATTATGGACAGAATCAATGCTCTTAAATTGGCTAATTCTTTCACCCTAGACGCCACTTTGCAATTGGCTAGGTTAGCGGCTAAGAATTCTGGGTTTGCTATTGTGGCGCGCAGAGCGCTTTGGTTGAAATCTTGGTCGGCTGATGCGTCTTCCAAGAACAAGCTACTTAACATTCCTTTCAGGGGGAAAACGCTGTTTGGCCCTGACTTGAAAGAGATTATCTCTGATATCACTGGGGGTAAGGGCCACGCCCTTCCTCAGGATCGGCCTTTCAAGGCAAAAAATAAACCTAATTTTCGTCCCTTTCGTAGAAACGGACCAGCCCAAGGTGCTACGTCCTCTAAGCAAGAGGGTAATACTTCTCAAGCCAAGCCAGCTTGGAGACCAATGCAAGGCTGGAACAAGGGAAAGCAGGCCAAGAAACCTGCCACTGCTACCAAGACAGCATGAAATGTTGGCCCCCGATCCGGGACCGGATCTGGTGGGGGGCAGACTCTCTCTCTTCGCTCAGGCTTGGGCAAGAGATGTTCTGGATCCTTGGGCGCTAGAAATAGTCTCCCAAGGTTATCTTCTGGAATTCAAGGGACTTCCCCCAAGGGGGAGGTTCCACAGGTCTCAGTTGTCTTCAGACCACATAAAAAGACAGGCATTCTTACATTGTGTAGAAGACCTGTTAAAAATGGGAGTGATTCATCCTGTTCCATTAAGAGAACAAGGGATGGGGTTCTACTCCAATCTGTTCATAGTTCCCAAAAAAGAGGGAACGTTCAGACCAATCTTAGATCTCAAGATCTTAAACAAGTTTCTCAAGGTTCCATCGTTCAAGATGGAAACCATTCGAACTATTCTTCCTTCCATCCAGGAAGGTCAATTCATGACCACGGTGGATTTAAAGGATGCGTATCTACATATTCCTATCCACAAGGAACATCATCGGTTCCTAAGGTTCGCATTCCTGGACAAACATTACCAGTTCGTGGCGCTTCCTTTCGGATTAGCCACTGCTCCAAGGATTTTCACAAAGGTACTAGGGTCCCTTCTAGCTGTGCTAAGACCAAGGGGCATTGCTGTAGTACCTTACTTGGACGACATTCTGATTCAAGCGTTGTCCCTTCCTCAAGCAAAGGCTCACACGGACATTGTCCTGGCCTTTCTCAGATCTCACGGATGGAAAGTGAACGTGGAAAAGAGTTCTCTATCCCCGTCAACAAGGGTTCCCTTCTTGGGAACAATAATAGACTCCTTAGAAATGAGGATTTTTCTGACAGAGGCCAGAAAAACAAAACTTCTAGACTCTTGTCGGATACTTCATTCCGTTCCTCTTCCTTCCATAGCTCAGTGCATGGAAGTGATCGGGTTGATGGTAGCGGCAATGGACATAGTTCCTTTTGCGCGCATTCATCTAAGACCATTACAACTGTGCATGCTCAGTCAGTGGAATGGGGACTATACAGACTTGTCTCCGAAGATACAAGTAAATCAGAGGACCAGAGACTCACTCCGTTGGTGGCTGTCCCTGGACAACCTGTCACAAGGGATGACATTCCGCAGACCAGAGTGGGTCATTGTCACGACCGACGCCAGTCTGATGGGCTGGGGCGCGGTCTGGGGATCCCTGAAAGCTCAGGGCCTTTGGTCTCGGGAAGAATCTCTTCTACCGATAAATATTCTGGAACTGAGAGCGATATTCAATGCTCTCAAGGCTTGGCCTCAGCTAGCGAGGGCCAAGTTCATACGGTTTCAATCAGACAACATGACAACTGTTGCGTACATCAACCATCAGGGGGGAACAAGGAGTTCCCTAGCGATGGAAGAAGTGACCAAAATCATTCTATGGGCGGAGTCTCACTCCTGCCACCTGTCTGCTATCCACATCCCAGGAGTGGAAAATTGGGAAGCGGATTTTCTGAGTCGTCAGACATTGCATCCGGGGGAGTGGGAACTCCATCCGGAAATCTTTGCCCAAGTCACTCAGCTGTGGGGCATTCCAGACATGGATCTGATGGCCTCTCGTCAGAACTTCAAAGTTCCTTGCTACGGGTCCAGATCCAGGGATCCCAAGGCGGCTCTAGTGGATGCACTAGTAGCACCTTGGACCTTCAAACTAGCTTATGTGTTCCCGCCGTTTCCTCTCATCCCCAGGCTGGTAGCCAGGATCAATCAGGAGAGGGCGTCGGTGATCTTGATAGCTCCTGCGTGGCCACGCAGGACTTGGTATGCAGATCTGGTGAATATGTCATCGGCTCCACCTTGGAAGCTACCTTTGAGACGAGACCTTCTTGTTCAGGGTCCGTTCGAACATCCGAATCTGGTTTCACTCCAGCTGACTGCTTGGAGATTGAACGCTTGATTTTATCGAAGCGAGGGTTCTCAGATTCTGTTATCGATACTCTTGTTCAGGCCAGAAAGCCTGTAACTAGAAAGATTTACCACAAAATTTGGAAAAAATATATCTGTTGGTGTGAATCTAAAGGATTCCCTTGGGACAAGGTTAAGATTCCTAGGATTCTATCCTTCCTTCAAGAAGGATTGGAAAAAGGATTATCTGCAAGTTCCCTGAAGGGTCAGATTTCTGCCTTGTCGGTGTTACTTCACAAAAAGCTGGCTGCTGTGCCAGATGTTCAAGCCTTTGTTCAGGCTCTGGTTAGAATTAAGCCTGTTTACAAACCTTTGACTCCTCCTTGGAGTCTCAATTTAGTTCTTTCAGTTCTTCAGGGGGTTCCGTTTGAACCCTTACATTCCGTTGATATTAAGTTATTATCTTGGAAAGTTTTGTTTTTAGTTGCAATTTCTTCTGCTAGAAGAGTTTCAGAATTATCTGCTCTGCAGTGTTCTCCTCCTTATCTGGTGTTCCACGCAGATAAGGTGGTTTTACGTACTAAACCTGGTTTTCTTCCAAAAGTTGTTTCTAACAAAAACATTAACCAGGAGATTATCGTACCTTCTCTGTGTCCGAAACCAGTTTCAAAGAAGGAACGTTTGTTGCACAATTTGGATGTTGTTCGCGCTCTAAAATTCTATTTAGATGCTACAAAGGATTTTAGACAAACATCTTCCTTGTTCGTTGTTTATTCCGGTAAAAGGAGAGGTCAAAAAGCAACTTCTACCTCTCTCTCTTTTTGGATTAAAAGCATCATCAGATTGGCTTACGAGACTGCCGGACGGCAGCCTCCCGAAAGAATTACAGCTCATTCCACTAGGGCTGTGGCTTCCACATGGGCCTTCAAGAACGAGGCTTCTGTTGATCAGATATGTAGGGCAGCGACTTGGTCTTCACTGCACACTTTTACCAAATTTTACAAGTTTGATACTTTTGCTTCTTCTGAGGCTATTTTTGGGAGAAAGGTTTTGCAAGCCGTGGTGCCTTCCATTTAGGTGACCTGATTTGCTCCCTCCCTTCATCCTTTGGTATTGGTTCCCACAAGTAAGGATGACGCCGTGGACCGGACACACCTATGTTGGAGAAAACAGAATTTATGTTTACCTGATAAATTACTTTCTCCAACGGTGTGTCCGGTCCACGGCCCGCCCTGGTTTTTTTAATCAGGTCTGATAATTTATTTTCTTTAACTACAGTCACCACGGTACCATATGGTTTCTCCTATGCAAATATTCCTCCTTAACGTCGGTCGAATGACTGGGGTAGGCGGAGCCTAGGAGGGATCATGTGACCAGCTTTGCTGGGCTCTTTGCCATTTCCTGTTGGGGAAGAGAATATCCCACAAGTAAGGATGACGCCGTGGACCGGACACACCGTTGGAGAAAGTAATTTATCAGGTAAACATAAATTCTGTTTTTTGCAGATGATACTAAGTTAAGTAAGGTCATTAGGTCAGAGCAGGATGAACCTTCATTACAAAGGGATCTGCAAAAATTAGAAGTATGGGCAAGTAAATGGAAAATTAGATTTAATACGGAAAAATGCAAGGTTCTACATTTTGAAGTAAAAATAAGCAGGCAACGTATTTTTTAAATGGAACAAGACTTAGCCAAACAGAGGAGGAAAGGGATTTGGGGGTAGTAATAGATAACAAGCTAAAGATGGGTGCACAATGCAGGGCAGCGGCTTCAAATGCTAATAAGATACTAGCACGTATTAAAAGAGGCATTAATTCAAGGGAGGAAAGCATAATTCTGTCACTATATAAAGCCCTGGTAAGACCTCACCTTGAGTATGGAGTGCAGTTCTGGGGACCGATCGCAAAAAAAGATATTGCAGAACTAGAAAAAGTTCAGAGAAGGGCCACAAAGCTAATAAGGGGATTGGAGAAATTAACCTATGAGGAGAGGCTAACCAAACTGGGTCTGTTTTCTTTAGAAAAAAGGCACTTGAGAGGTGACATGATTACTTTATATAAATATATTCAAGGCCCATATTCAGAGATGGCAGAAGCTCTGTTTATTCCAAGAAAATTGTTTCTGACAAGAGGTCACAATTTAAGGTTGGAGGAAAGGAGATTTAATCTCCTGCAACGGAAACGTTTTTTTCACTGTAAGAGCAATAAAATTGTGGAACTCATTACCAAAGGAGGTAGTGAATGCCAATACCCTAGATACATTTAAAAATAGTCTGGATACATTTCTGTATATAAACAAAATTCATTGATATGATTGCTAGTATAAATGGGTCACCTTTGAGTGGGGTTATTTAAGCTTAACTGGAACTTTTTGTAAGTATTTTAGATTTGTATAGGTTGAACTCAATGGACTTTTTTCAACCTTATCTACTATGTTACTATGTATATCTGGAATAAACCTTATTTCAAGTGGGCTGAATACAAACAAATAAGGTTAACCAAATAGATTCTGAGCTCTAATCAATTGTGTCTGGCCTCTATGTCAGGTGTAACACTTAATGTAAAATTCTTATTAATCGAAATAAACCTTTACTGTTCTGGTTTACTAGGGGTCTATATATTATATTTTCAAAAAGTAAGGTCTTTTAATTGCAAGTGAGTTTAAGGTAGTATGCAGCTATCGAGTAATGAGCTTGTTGAATCTAATATAAACGTAAATCAGAACCACAACTGTATTAACTTAGTAATAATTTGTGTAAAGGATACAGCGGGCTAACTTGAGCTTTATATAGTTCTTAGTATGCCTTAGATATAGCCTAATAGTTATTTGTCTAGATATCTTAGAATATCTCGTTCATGACTTGGTGTTTATCCTGTTTTGAAAAGAGTTTTAAAGAGTTACGTGTCCTCTATGCGGATCCAGAATCAGGTTACTGAGGATGTGTGTTGAGGGTCTTGGAGTTGATGTCTCTTGTTGGGTGGATTCCTGGAGATGTCACTCCATGTTCTTTGCTTTGAGACTTGAGGAGACAATCTTTCGGGGTTGGAGGTGTCGCTGATTCTGTTGGTGTTGTTATTGGTGGAGTTATGTCAAGCTTATTGCAAAAGGAGGTAATTTCTGATACATGGGCACAGTCAAATCTCCTGCTATTTTTAACAACCTGAATTTGCACAGGAAACCGCCATCTGTAAGGTATGTTCAGGTTGCGAAGGTGTTGATTCAGAGCATTGAATTATCTTCTTTCTTGCAATGTTCTTATTGAGAGATCAGCAAAGAATTTTATAGTTGCACCTTGATATTGGAAAGTTAATTGTTTGCGTGCTTGTTGGAGTATACGTTCCTTCTCTCTGGAACTTCATAAAACATATTACCACATCTCTGGGTGGGTTTTTATCTGCTGGTCTTGGCTTTAGAGAGTGGTGTGCTCTTTCCATTAGTATTGTTGGTACATCTGGGTGCTTGTCGCCTAATAATGATCTAAATAAACCATCTAGGTAGTTACGCAAATGGGGGCCCAATACTGTTTCTGGTATTCCTTTTATCCGTATATTGTTACTCCTTGTTCTGTTCTCTATTTCGTCCAGCTTAATTTCTAGCTCCATTATTTGTTTTTGTTGAAAGTGCATCTTGTTTGACATAGATAACATTTCTGAGGTTATTTCCTCTCTGTCTCCTTCAAGAGTTTCCATCCTAGATCATTTATATTTTTCTTAAGATCTGCACACTCTTCTTTTATACAGGATTGTACCTGATTTATGAGCGTTTGCATGGCTTTGAGAGTGATAGGACCTCCTGTATCTGATTCTGTGTCTTTTTTTTTCTTTTCTTTTTTTTCAAAAAGAGCTTTATTGAGAAAATAAACAGAATTAACAAGCTTTTTCAGACAGTGGTACAATATCATTAAGTCACTACAATACAAGCATATAGTATGTTAAGGGACCCACAGACAAGCGGGTCTAGATGACTACATTAGAGAGTGACAATAGCACTGACCATAAAGCATACAATACTCATTTAGCTCTACATATGCAGCAACATCTCATAGACCTCCATTTTTGAAGTCTTTACATAGTGATACTTTTCAAGGAGTAGGATGTTTTGCACGTCTTGTCTCCAATATTCTAGTGTGGGGATCTGGTTTGTCTTCCAACAAAGTGGAATCAAATTTTCTTTTGCAAGATGTACCGAGTCCATGCTTTAATCCTTACTTGTGGGATATTATCCTTCCCAACAGGAAGTGGCAAAGAGAGCACCCACAGCAGAGCTGTCTATATAGCTCCCCCTTAACTCCACCCCCCAGTCATTCTCTTTGCTGGCTCTAAGCAGGAAGGGTAAAGTGAAAGAGGTGATAAACTGTTAGTTTTTATTTTTCTTCAAGCAAGAGTTTGTTATTTTTAAATGGTACCGGTTTGTACTATTTACTCTCAGGCAGGAGATGGATGAAGATTTCTGCCTAGAGGATGATGATCTTAGGATTTGTAACTAAGGTCCACTGCTGTTCCCACAGAGGCTGAGGAGTACAGGAAAACTTCAGTGTGAGGAACAGTTTCTTGCTATACAGCAATGAGGTATGTTCAGTCATTTTTTCTGGAGAGACTGTGGTATTTCAGAAAGGCTGATAGTATCCCCATGAGGGTAAGGGTAAGACTTATAGTGGCATTACTAAGCTTGCATAAAGGGCTAAATTTATGGTTGACACTCAGTTTGAATGCTATTCACAAACGGTTGTGTGTTTTGGGAAGTGCTGCTAATTATCCTTTAAGGGACATCTGTATTGAGGGTACATTTGGCTTTTTGGGGTTTTTAGAACCCACATGGCTGGTAAAACGCTTGGTGTGTTTTTTTGGAGGCCTTAGTAACATCGAGTGAGATGGGCGGGGCCTAATTTCGCGCCTCAGTTGAGCAGTTATTTTCTCTTGACAAGCAGCAAGCTACAACACCGGAGGGTCCTGTTGAACTTCTTGGGCCAAATCGAAGCTTTATCCCCACATTACCAATCCCTAAGGGCAGGTAGGCGCCACAGCAGAGCTTTGGCAAGGTGCTGACAGGGTTTTTGCCGGTTTTTGACACTTGTCAATCCGGTTTCCATATTTGGGGGTTAATTGTTTAATTTGCTTGTGGTGCAATCTTCCTAAAGCTTATTGAATCTACTGTAAAAATTTTGAAAAATTTGAGGTATTTTTAAGCAGTTTTGCATTTTGTGTATGCCTTTTTTTTCTCTTAAAGGCACAGTACCGTTTTTGATAATTGTTGTTTTTTCACTGAATAAAATGTTTTCCAAGCTTGCTTGTCTCATTACTAGCCTGTTCAACATGTCTGACATTGAGGAAACTCCTCGCTCAATATGTTTAGAAGCCATTGTGGAACCCCCTCTTAGAATGTGTCCCACATGTACTGATATGTCTATAAATTGCAAACAGCATATTTTGACTTATAAGAGTTTGGCACTGGATGATTCTCAGAAAAATCAGCTTATGCCATCTAGTTCTCCCCAAGTGTAACAACCAGTAACGCCCGCACAAGCGACGCCAAGTACCTCTAGTGCGTCTAATTCTTTCACCTTGCAAGATTTGGCCACAGTTATGAATTCTACCCTCACAGAGGTTTTATCTAAACTGCCTGGGTTGCAAGGGAAGCGCAGTAGCTTTGGGTTAAGAACAAATGCTGAGCCTTCTGATGCTTTAGTAGCCGTATCCGATGTACCCTCACAATGTTCAGAGATAGGGGTGAGGGATTTGCTGTCTGAGGGAGAGATTTCTGATTCAGGAAAGTTGTTCCCTCAGACAGATTCAGATATGACGGCATTTAAATTTAAGCTAGAACACCTCCGCTTATTGCTCAGAGAGGTTTTAGCGACTCTGGATGATTGTGACCCTATCGTAGTTCCAGAGAAATTGTGTAAAATGGACAAATATTTAGAGGTTCCTGTCTACACTGCTGTTTTTCCGGTCCCTAAGAGGGTTTCAGACATTGTTACTAAGTAGTGGGATAGACCAGGTATTACGTTTGCTCCCCCTCCTATTTTTAAGAAGATGTTTCCCATATCCGATACCATGCGGGACTCGTGGCAGACGGTCCCTAAGGTGGAGGGAGCTATTTCTACTCTGGCTAAGCGTACAACTCTACCTATTGAGGACAGTTGTGCTTTCAAAGATCCTATGGATAAAAAATTATTTTTTTATCCATAGAAAATTTTTTATTTTTTTATCCATAGAAAATTTTTGTTCATCAGGGTTTTCTTCTCCAGCCTATAGCGTGCATTGTTCCTGTAACCACTGCAGCTGCCTTTTGGTTCGAGGCTCTGGAAGAGGCTCTTCAGGTGGAGACCCCATTAGATGATATTCTGGATAGAATTAGGGCTGTTAAGCTAGCTAATTCTTTCATTACAGACGCCGCTTTTCATCTGGCTAAATTAGCAGCAAAGAATTCAGGTTTTGCCATTTTAGCGAGTAGAACATTATGGCTTAAGTCCTGTTTGGCTGATGTGTCATCA
The DNA here is from genome assembly GCF_027579735.1 of Bombina bombina. Taxonomy (NCBI): domain Eukaryota; kingdom Metazoa; phylum Chordata; class Amphibia; order Anura; family Bombinatoridae; genus Bombina; species Bombina bombina. The sequence continues at coordinate 242,621,585 of NC_069503.1, read as the reverse complement.
AAATCTAAGCTTTTGACCATCCCTTTTAAGGGTAAGACCCTATTCGGGCCTGAATTGTAAGAGATCATTTCAGATATCACTGGAGGGAAGGGTCATGCCCTCCCTCAGGATAAGTCAAATAAGATGAGGACCAAACAAAATAATTTTTGTTCCTTTCGAAACTTCAAAGGTGGTTCCTCTTCCCCTGCTGCAAGGCAAGAGGGGAACTTTGCTCAATCCAAGCCAGTCTGGAAACCTAACCAGGCTTGGACAGCATGAAGGGGTAGCCTCCGAGCGGATCTAGTAGGGGGCAGACTTTCTTTCTTTGCTCAGGCTTGGGCAAGAGACTTCAGGACTCCTGGGCTGTAGATATCGTAACCCAGGGGTATCTTCTAGATTTCAAAGATTCCATCTTTCTCAATTGTCTGTAAACCAGACAAAAAGAGAGGCGTTCTTACGCTGTGTAGAAGATCTATTTACCATGGGAGTGATCTGCCCAGTTCCAAAAACAGAACAGAGGCAGGTGTTCTACTCCAATCTGTTTGTGGTTCCCAAAAAAGAGGGAACCTTCAGACCAATCCTAGATCTCAAGATCCTAAACCAATTCCTCAGAGTCCCATCCTTCAAGATGGAGACCATTCGGACTATTTTACCAATGATCCAGGAGGGTCAATATATGACCACCGTGGACTTAAAGGATGCGTATCTACACATTCCTATCCACAAAGATCATCACCAATTCCTCGGGTTTGCCTTTCTGGACAAGCATTACCAGTTTGTGGCTCTTCCCTTCGGGTTGGCCACGGCTCCCAGAATTTTCACAAAGGTGCTAGGGTTCCTTCTGGCGGTCCTAAGGCCGCGGGGCATAGCAGGGGCACCTTATCTAGACGACATTCTAATTCAAGCGTTGACTTTCCAACTAGCCAAGTCTCACACGGACTTCGTGTTGACCTTTCTAAGATCTCATGGGTGGAAGGTGAACGTAAAAAAGAGTTCTCTTTCCCCTCTCACAAGAGTTTAATTCCTAGGGACTCTGATAGACTCGGTGGACATGAAAATATTTCTGACAGAAGTCAGGAAATCAAAGAGTCTAGCCACCTGCCGAGCTCTTCATTCCATTCCTTGGCCGTCAGTGGCTCAGTGTATGGAGGTAATCGGACTAATGGTAGCGGCGATGGACATAGTTCCGTTTGCTCGCTTACATCTCAGACCACTGCAACTATGCATGCTCAGACAGTGGAATGGGGATTATGCAGATTTATCTCCTCAGATAAATCTGGGTCAGGAGATCCGAGATTCTCTTCTTTGGTGGTTGTCACAGGATCACCTGTCCCAGGGAATGTGTTTCCGCAGGCCAGCGTGGGTTATAGTGACGACGGACGCCAGCCTACTGGGCTGGGGTGCAGTCTGGAATTCCCTGAAAGCACAGGGTTTGTGGATTCAGGAGGAGGCCCTCCTACCGATAAATATTCTGGAATTAAGAGTGATATTCAATGCTCTTCAGGCGTGGCCTCAGCTGGCTTCGGCCAGATTCATAAGATTCCAGTCGGACAATATCACAACTGTAGCATATATCAATCATCAGGGGGGAACAAAGAGTTCTTTAGCTATGATAGAGGTTACCAAAATAATTTGATGGGCAGAGACTCACTCTTACCATCTATCAGCAAGCTATATCCCAGGAGTGGAGAACTGGGAAGCAGATTTTCTAAGTCGTCGGACTTTTCATCCGGGGGAGTGGGAACTCCATCTGGAGGTTTTTGCACAATTGATTCAGCAATGGGGCACACCAGAATTGGATCTGATGGCGTCTCGTCATAACGCCAAACTTCCTTGTTACGCGTCCAGGTCAAGGGATCCTCAGGCAGTACTGATAGATGCTCTAGCAGTATCCTGGTCGTTCAACCTGGCTTACGTGTTTCCACCATTCCCTCTCCTTCCGCGTCTGATTGCCAGAATCAAACAGGAGAGAGCTTCGGTGATTTTGATAAAACCTGCGTGGCCACGCAGGACTTGGTATGCAGACCTGGTGGACATGTCATCTCTGCCACCATGGTCTCTGCCACTGAGGCAGGACCTTTTGATTCAGGGTCCGTTCAAGCATCCAAATCTAATTTCTCTGCAACTGACTGCTTGGAGATTGAACGCTTGATTTTATCAAAGCGGGGTTTCTCTGAGTCGGTCATAGATACCTTGATTCAGGCTCGAAAGCCTGTCACCAGGAAGATCTATCATAAGATATGGCGTAAATATCTTTTTTGGTGCGAATCCAAAGGTTACTCATGGAGTAAGACCAGGATTTCTAGGATTTTGTCCTTTCTCCAAGAGGGATTGGAGAAAGGATTGTCAGCTAGTTCTTTAAAAGGACAGATATCTGCTTTGTCTATTCTATTGCACAAGCGTCTGGCAGATGTCCCAGACGTTCGGGCTTTCTGTCAGGCTTTAGTTAGAATCAAGCCTGTGTTTAAACCTGTTGCTCCGCCATGGAGTCTAAATTTAGTTCTTAAAGTTCTTCAGGGGGTTCTGTTTGAACCCATGCATTCCATAGATATTAAGCTTCTATCTTGGAAAGTTCTGTTTCTAGTTGCTATCTCTTCAGCTCGAAGAGTTTCTGAACTATCTGCGTTACAATGTGACTCGCCTTATCTTGTTTTCCATGCTGATAAGGTGGTTTTGCGTTCCAAACCTGGGTTCCTCCCTAAGGTTGTTACTAACAGAAATATCAATCAGGAAATTGTTGTTCCTTCTCTGTGTCCTAATCCTCCTTCTAAGAAGGAATGTCTGTTGCACAACTTGGATGTGGTTCTTGCTTTGAAGTTTTATTTGCAGGCAACCAAAGATTTTCGTCAAACATCTTCTTTGTTTGTTGTCTATTCTGGAAAGCGTAGAGGTCAAAAGGCTACGGCTACCTCTCTTTCCTTTTGGCTGAAAAGCATCATCCGTTTGGCTTATGAGACCTCTGGACAGCAGCCTCCTGAAAGAATTACAGCTCACCCCACTAGAGCGGTGGCTTCAACATGGGCTTTTAAAAATGATACTTCTGTTGAACAAATTTGTAAGGCTGCGACTTGGTCTTCGCTTCATATTTTTTCCAAATTTTACAAATTTGATACTTTTGCTTCTTCAGAGGCTATTTTTGGGAGAAAGGTTTTGCAAGCAGTGGTGCCTTCCGTTTAGGTTCCTGTCTTGTCCCTCCCTTCATCCGTGTCCTAAAGCTTTGGTATTGGTATCCCACAAGTAAGGATGAAACCGTGGACTTGGTACATCTTGCAAAAGAAAACAAAATTTATGCTTACCTGATAAATTTCTTTCTTTTGCGATGTACCGAGTCCATGGCCCGCCCTGTCTATTCAAGACAGATAGTATTTTTTATTGAAAACTTCAGTCACCTCTGCACCTTATAGTTTCTCCTTTTTCTTCCTTGGTCTTCGGTCGAATGACTGGGAGGTGGAGTTAAGGGGGGAGCTATATAGACAGCTCTGCTGTGGGTGCTCTCTTTGCCACTTCCTGTTGGGAAGGATAATATTCCACAAGTAAGGATGAAACCGTGGACTCGGTACATTGCAAAAGAAAAATAAATTTATCAGGTAAGCATCAATTTTGTTTTTTGCCCCTGTTAACATAAACATTAGAAGGGTCTTTTTTAAAGGGTTCTGTATTCGGTCAGAAAAATGAAATTGTAAGGTCTCATGTGTCTTTGAGATCTCTAATTCTAATATGCTTTGAATCTCTCCCCACACTGAGGACCAAAAACCATCTAGTAGCGGGCAGTCCCACCAAATATGCAATAAAGAGCCTGTCTCTCCACAGCCTCTCCAGCATTTATCAGAGACTCTAGGATAGATTCTCTTTAGCCTGGATGGTGTGAGGTACCATCGGCTTAACAGCTTATAGTGGGACTCTTGCGTTCGTGCTGAGACTGAAAGGGTCTTTGTGGCCTGGAAAATCCGTTGCCATTCCTCTTTCGTGAGTTCGGAACCCAGTTCTTTGTGCCACATTTTGGTATAATTTGGGAGGGGACTGTCAACTGGTGTAATAGTAGAGTGTAAATGGATGAGACCAAATGTTTAGATGCTGTTTGCTTTGTACATAGTGTTTAAAATGGTGTAAGGTCTCTCACTAGTTGTGATCTGTGTTTGTGAGTGCTAATATAATGCCCTATTTGTAAATAAACGAACCATGGAACAGGTACGTCGGGGTGATCCATCAGGATCTCTTCCCTCGTCTTCAGTCTCCCCGCTGTCACAAAAGTAGCCACTCGGTTAGGGAAAGGTTTAGTCTGATCTAAGGACATTCTGGCCTGCAGGGGCAAATCCGGATTCCCATAAATCGGTGTCAATGGAGAAAACGGAGCGGAAATATGAGTATCCACCCAGATCTCTCTATCCCATGTGGTAAATAGTTCCTCCAGCAGGGGAAAATCGTGTATATGTGATGGTCTATGCTTATCGCCAATCCACAGAACCATGGAACAGGTACGTCGGGGTGATCCATCAGGATCTCTTCCCTCGTCTTCAGTCTCCCCGCTGTCACAAAAGTAGCCACTCGGTTAGGGAAAGGTTTAGTCTGATCTAAGGACATTCTGGCCTGCAGGGGCAAATCCGGATTCCCATCAATCGGTGTCAATGGAGAAAACGGAGCGGAAATATGAGTATCCACCCAGATCTCTCTATCCCATGTGGTAAATAGTTCCTCCAGCAGGGGAAAATCGTGTATATGTGATGGTCTATGCTTATCGCCAATCCACAGGAGAGGCGCTAATTCCATCCCCTGTAGAATATCTCTATCAATTCCAACCCAGTCTTTCTGGGGACTATCCTGGCACCATTCAACCACCCTCTGCAAAATCACTGCTTTTCTATACAAACTTAGATCCGGGAGGCCCAAGCCACCCGCATCTCTCGGGAGAGTCATTGTCGCTCTGTTGATTCTGGGCCTCACGCCCATCTATATATGTTCCTCTACTAATCTCTGAAGTGCCGCAAGGAAGGCGTGGGGGAGCGGAATAGGAAGTGTTTGAAACAGATACAATAATCTGGGGAGCACGTTCATTTTGACTACACTTATTCTCCCCAACCATGAAATAGTTTTATGTTTCCATGACGATAGGTTGGCCGCAATCGCACGTCTAAGAGCCACGTAATTGGCCTCAAATAAATCAGACATGGAAGTTGTCAGGTAGATTCCCAGATATTTTAAGTGTTTGTCATTTATCTGAAATTGGCTGTGTACCGTTAACCAGTGTTTAACGGACGGGGCTAAGTTAACCCCTAATACTTCCGATTTAGATGCGTTGAGAAGGAAATTGGAGACCTCTCTATATCTAGCAAATTCTTGCAACAGAGCCGGAATTGAAGTCTCCAAGTCCGATAATGTAAATAGCAAGTCGTCTGCATACATTATTATTTTGTACTCTATTTCTTAATGAGTACCCTTTGACTTGGCAATAGTCTTGAATGTTGCATGCCAGAGCCTCCCCCGAAATGGCAAATAGTAGGGGCGCAAAGGACACCCCTGCCTGGTTCCATTAGTGATTGACACAAGGTCGGAGAGTATACCATTAACCCTGATCCGGGCATTTGGTGCAGAGTAAAGGCTGAAGACCGTCCCGAGGAAACGGTCCCCGAAGCCCATTTTTTCTAATGTACATCTTAGGAACTGCCAGCTCACCCGGTCAAACGCTTTCTCAGCATCTGTGGAGAACAGAATGTGTGATCAGCTGCAATACTTTAAGGGTATTGTCCCTCGCCTCCCGTCCCGGGACAAACCCAACCTGATCTAGTGCGATCAGACCCAGTAAAAACCTATTTACTCTATTTGCTAAGGCTTTGGCAAGAATTTTCACATCGGTATTCAACAGTGAAATTTGCCTATAGCTTTGCGGTTTATCAGGCGGTTTACCCGGCTTAGGGATTACAGTGATATATGCCTCTAACATGGAGGGCGGCAGCGTCCCCGTGTCCAGCAGAGAGTTGAACAAGGTCTGCAGATGTGGCAGTAACCCTGTCAAGAAGGTCTTATAATATTTAGCTCCTAGCCCATCGGGGCCAGGGAATTTCCCATTTCCTCTTGAGTCAGGGGAGACTCCAGGAACTCCTCCGCGCCAAGGGACGGTAGATGTGTATTATTAAGATATTCCAACGCCAATCGTCGCTGATAGGACACATCTAGGGGTTGAGCCCCAGATGAGGATTTAAGATTATTAAGGCCGCTGTAATAGGAACGGAAAACCTCTGCTATGCCAAGGCTATCCCTGTGTATCTTATTCTTTTCATCTTTCATTGAATATACATATGATTTAAGTTGGGTTCTCTTAAGCGTCCTTGCTAGTAACTTTCCCGCCTTGTCCCCTCCTTCATAGTACGTCTGTTTAAGCCAGGTCGCTATCTTATGGTTCTCATCTTGGAGAAGCTGTCTGAAGTCCAGCCTAGCCTGTGTCAATTTAGCCTCACTGTCACTACACAGAGGGTCTTTTTTATGTTGTTCTTCTAGCGTCATAATCTCGCACAGCAACTGATTATATTTTTCATTTTTTTGTTTCTGAATTATTGCTTTGTGCTTAATGATGTGACCGCGAATAACACTTTTATGCGCCTCCCACACAGTAGTCAGGGGCAGTTCGTCTGTCATGTTAATGTCGAAGTAATCTGTCATGTGAGAAGTGATGTCTTCACCAACTCCGGTACAACTCAAGAGTGTGTCATCTAGTCTCCAAGTAAAGGAGGTTGCTGGCGTTTCGGGCCATAACATCTCAAATAAGACTGGAGCATGGTCTGACCATGTGATTGACGCTATGTCACTACCCCGAACATATTCTATTCCCTGCGAGTCAGTGAAGAAGAAATCTATACGGGTGTATTTCTTATGTGGGTTGGAGTAGAATGTATACTCCATGCTTCTGTAGGGTGTAATGTGCGCCAAATGTTGTGCAATAAGTGATTCTTTAGTATTGAATTAATATGTTTCAATATATAATGTGAAACGCTGGAAAGGCCGTTAGAGGTATCTTGTTTTGGATTAAGTGGCGCGTTGAAGTTCCATCCCAAAACCGTAACACCCTTGGAGTGTTCAAACAATTTGCTCGAGAGAGCCCTGAAAAAAGTATGCTGCGCAACATTTGGAGCGTAGATGTTAATTAGAGTTATCTGAATACCATGGAGGAGGCCCACCACTATAATATATCTCCCATCCCTGTCTCTCACAATATCTTGTGTTTGGAAAGGTATCTTGTGATGTATCAAAATGCCCATTCTGTTTTGTTTACGAGGGCCCGATGAAAAAAGGGCAGTCGGATATCTATGGTTGTGCCATTTAGGCTCTTTGTGTTTAACAAAATGTGACTCCTGAATGAAAACAATATCACCCCGTAATTTGTGTAATTCCCTGGTAACTATAGATTGTTTACCGTGGCTATTCAAACCCTTTACATTAATTGTCAAAAACTTTAGGGGGTGGATTTTCGGTTTATTCTGCTGAGGGGTCATTGTGACAAAAAAAAAGGGGGGGAGGAGAGGGGGGGAAGGAGAGGAGGGGAAGGAGAGGAGGGGGAAGGAGAGGAGGGGGAAGGAGAGGGGAGGTAATGAGGTAGGATATAACAAGAAGGAAAAGTTAGGTAAGCAAGTAGTATAAGTTTCTTGGCTAAAGGAAACCGAGGACGTAAAGGTAAATATTGGTTATTTAGATATTAGGGAGCTTCCAGATCTCCCGAGGAGTGCAGACACAGCAAAATTGTAATAAAGTGTAAATTGCTATATATCAGCTACAGCAAAATCACCAGGTCTATAGTAGACCAACTCGCCCTTTTGAAGGCTTAGTTGAAGGGAATATGCCTATGGCCGACCTGTTGAATAAATAAATGTACAAGACCATATATTACATTTCAACATAACCTTATATCATTAACTCAGTTTGATAAGATTAATTATTACATTGTGAATAAACAAATAGAACCATAAATTAGAACCGAGGAGAATATGTGTAATTGCGAGGGGATCACCTGTGGAAACAGCACAACCTTCCCTTCACAATCAACTTATATTAACATAGTAAAAATAAGACAATGCCAATACAGAGGCAACCCCCCACACTGGTAGTGTATATGAAACAGACTTTCAATATGTCCAACACCCTTAGGTGTATACTGCCAAGATTTAGTCTAGAGTCCTCCGGCAGGGCGGAAATGTTCCGATATCTTATTAAATGAACTCATGTTTCCTTTGTATGCTAACATTGAGTAACAGAACAATATGACATTAAGAGGGAAACAATTTAAGACCATGACTTATGCAAACTTTTTACTAATCAAATTTATTTGAAAAGTCACGTCCCACTCCCGTCCTATGAGCCCAGAAGGGCCTCCTAGGATTTCTTACCTATCCGTTCAGGACTGGCACTGTTCTCATCTGTATTCGAAGATGCGCTTGGCCCAGTATCTGGGTGTGGGGCTGCAATGCCCAACGTTGAACAAAACATTTCCAAATCTGACAGCGATCGGTATATTGATGTCTTGTCTCCGTTGGTGGCCACTAGGCAAGTGGGAAATCCCCATCTATAAAGGATTTTATTGTCCTGCAAAACAGATGTCAGAAAGCGAAGTTCTCTGCGCTTCTGTAGAGTGGCAGGGCACAGGTCTGCGAAGATTTGCAGGGAGATCCCTGCATGCTGAACTGGATGTTTATTTCTGCTGCATCTAAGTATTTCCTCTTTATCTCTATAGTTTAATAATTTGAGGATAACATCCCATGGGGGAGCCTTTGGAGAAGGTTTGAGGTGCAGCGCCCTGTGAGCTCTTTCTATAACCATCTCAGGTGCTAGCGGGGTTCCCTTAATCGTTCTAAAAAGGTCCTGCAGGTATCCCTGCAGAGCAGTGGGATTAATTGATTCTGGAATACCCCGTATTCTCAAATTGTTCCGCCGACTGCGGTTGTCGAGGTCTTTTATCGTCTCCAAAAGGCCTTGGATAACATTTGTATTTTGTTGCATTTGGGATGTATTCTCTTTTAGTTGCTCTTGCAACGTGTTATGTGAAGCTTCAACAGTGGTGATTCTTTGTGACAGTTCAGTGATATCACGTTTCAATTCAATAAACAAATTTTTGATGTCTGCAGCGATCTCCTTTATATCTTCCTTAGATGAGAGGCACCTCAAGTCCTCTTTTGTGACATATTGTGATGGAACAGGAGTAGGCGGAATAGTTATGTCTTCCCTGTGGGACATTTGCGCTTGGTCATCTTCACTGATTTGTGTATCCGTGTTCTTGATATAGTAGTTCATATTTCTTGTTTTTGTCCCCTTGTCTGCGCCAGTCTGCTTTTTCTGTGCCATAGTTACTCCCTGTCCTGTGTATTATTATCCAAAACACAAATAGGGCTGCACTTGCTGTAGTGGGTATTATTATTGAGGCTTGTGTTAACCCTTAGGAATGGTTGCTCCTGACACAACTTTGAATACTGTATGAACCGCAGTCTGAGTGGGAGAGGGAAATATACACCAATTTTTGGCAATATATTAACAAGTGTAATTTTCAGAAGCTTGTAGCTGCAGTGCTACCTTAGGGCTGAAGCTGTGTAATGTGCTGCTGCAGCAAGTGGCAGCTGGGGGCTCTATCTTTTTTTAATTGCTGCGTCACAAGTAATTTCTGCCAGCCCGGTGCCTCACACTACAGATCTCACTGTCATTAGGCCCCTATTGTAGCAATGTGAACAGGTTTTAATAAAGCTGGGAGAATATAAGGTGCTTATTAACAAGATGTCCTCCTCAAGCCCTTCCTCACTGACTTGTGCGGTGCACTTATACTTATGGTGCTGTAATAATTCAAAATACTGTCCCCAGCACTGCGGCTCAAATCTAGCTGTCACGGTCTTAGATGAGTAAGTTACTGACTGGGTCTCCTGAGTATATTTTCCTTCAGTTGCGCAGGTCCCTTGATGTTGCGCTGTGCTCCGGTGCTTATGTAGTGCCTCTAAGCCTACCCGGTCTCCTTCTCCCGGCTCCTCTGTTGTGACACTCGATCGCACTTGCGATCTCAGCGGATCAATAGGTTGTGCTCTCCACAGCAGGCACGGCTCCTTAATTGTTTCTCCACCACTCGCTCCTATTAGAATGCCAGCACAAGGCCCCAGTTCTCCCAGTCACTGCCGTATGCTTACAGTGCGGTATGCTTTTAGTCAGGGTGCGGCCCACAGCTCAGGTTCAAGTTTAAATACACGAGTGTTCTCTTTTGAAGTCTGTTTGGTGGTCTAACGATTCTCCTCGGTTCACAGGCTCAAAGATTTCCAACTTTTAGGTCATTAGATATACTTTACAAGCATTTGTTCGGCCTTTGGCTCAGGAGCACTAAAAGAACACGGCCATTCTCCGGCACAGCCAGGCTCCGCCCCCTCTACTTCCTGATTCTAGCAGGCCCATTTATCAAGCTCCGTATGGAGCTTGAAGGGCCGTGTTTCTGGCGAGTCTTCAGACTCGCCAGAAACACAAGTTATGAAGCAGCGGTCTAAAGACCGCTGCTTCATAACCCTGTCCGCCTGCTCTGAGCAGGCGGACAGGAACCGCCGGAAATCAACCCGATCGAATACGATCGGGTTGATTGACAGCTCCCTGCTGGCGGCCGATTGGCCGCGAGTCAGCAGGGGGCGGCGTTGCACCAGCAGCTCTTGTGAGCTGCTGGTGCAATGTTAAATGTGGAGAGCGTATTGCTCTCCGCATTTAGCGAGGTCTTGCGGACCTGATCCGCAGTGTCGGATCAGGTCCGCAAGCCCTTTGATAAATGGGCCCCTGTGTCTTTATCTGAATTATAGAGCAAAGTGCAATTGTCGTGTTGTGTCTGTTATAGATTCAGAACTTTCTTCTGTGGGTTCCTGTTTATCTACAGATTTAAAGAAGGCATTTACATTGTTTGTATCGGTTTTGGTAATTTTTTTTCTCTTGTTTATTGAGTCTTTAAGAGGCCATGTTTGGAGGTTGATGAGGATAATATAGTGCTCTGGTTCCCAAATCTCACCCAGCTGTTCTGTGTAGCTTCACAGTAATATAAATGGGTGATATTATATAGAATTATTGAAATATAGGCCTTTTGGAAGAAACATATAGCTGGTTTACATTGTGTCACGTTCTACTGAACAGATTTAATTTATTGCAAGGCTGCGGCTAGTTCAGATGAAAGTATTATGTGGTTTTAGCTTATCGTGGGTCAGTTTGAGCTGCTGTGATGCTCCGTGCATATTATATAGGTAACTCCGTTTACCGCGTGGTCGCCGCCTGCGCAGCTTCAGATGTTGCGGTAGTTATTGTCCGGGTGCGATTTATAGTATTCGGCTGTGTGCCTAATTGTGTTCTTGTGTATTGCTTACCCTGTTGTAATGTGTGGGCTGAATCTCGACTGCTGCGTCTCTCGATCTCAGGTTTCAGCCATTCTGCAGAGGTTAGGCTTGTCTAGGCCGCGATCCCCGCAGCGGTTTCTGTAAAGTGACAGAATATTTGGCGGTGTCAACAGTGAAAGCAAACAATATGTCGTCTAATGCCACCACTCTTGGATCCGTTTGGTGGCTATATGTGCCGGTTTGACGCCTTACAACTCACCACTTTTAGGAGCGTTAGTAAGGTGTGGCCATCTTAGACGGCGTTCCGGCTCCGCCCCCTGCAATATTTTTTTAAAATAACTTTTATTAGATAGTGTTATTATGAGTATAACTATACTTTGTAATGCATTTCTGATGTGTTTTGTGCAACATTTTAGTTTTGGGAAATAGTTAACCAGAGCTCTGAAGGTGCGGTGATCATTTTAGTGTAAATCACGATTGCGCTCAAGGGAACACGTTTACTTTCAACTCGTATAATGTGAGCGGTAAGCCTGATGACCGCAAACCCTTGTATAACACGCACTAATTACCTACTATGGGCCAGATTACGAGTAAAGCGCAAACTTTTGAGCGCAAGCGATAATCTGGCCCATAGTAGCTAATTAGTGCGTGTTATACAGGGTGTTTAAACCTTCCTTAGCTATAAAATTCCATATTGTCCACAAATATACAAATGTTCTAATGTAAATATAGCACTTAAAGATGTTTGGCACATAAAAGTGAGCTCCCAATGTCTTTCAAAGCGTTTGTCCACTTCTTCATCAGAGGATTTAATTAGTATAATGCCAAACTGTTTAAAAAGAAAAAGGACGACTTTTGCAATTTACTAGTTATGATTTTTTTGTCGTTTTTTTGGGTGTGTGATATTTGTTTCACAAACATGTTTTATTGAATCTTGGGCAATAACTTTATTATGCGTTTTTAACATATCTTGATAGTTAGATGTTTTGAAGGGGCTATTGCAAGATGCAATGGCTGGGGGGGATAGCATTGACACAGGCCTGGAGTTTTGTTGCCATCATTTTGGCATATTATATTATGATGTCTTGAGACATTGCCATATTACAACTGATATAATGAAGTCTAGAATGACTGTAGCAAGTGATTATACAACCACATAGTAATCAGAAACCTCAACTGTTTTAGCCACTTGTTTACCCCTTTTTTATTTTATTTACTTAAAAGCCCATTAAAGGGAATCTATTTACAAAGTAATAATTTATAACAAGAATAGCAGGGGTATAGAAAGTGTTTAGTACAATCTATGTTAGGTCTTTTACACTCACCCAACTTTTTTTTTTTCCTGCGATAAGAATATCTTTAAATTTGAATTACATTTTTATTTTAGCTAGTCGATTGCTTCCTGTGAATGAAGGTTCTGAGGGTGGACAAATGGGCAGTAGTGGAGATGGAGAACGTTGGGGATCAGACAGAGGACCGAGTAGTTATCTGAACGAGCAAATTGCAGTTATACTAATGCGATTACAAGAGGATATGCAAAATGTTCTTCAAAGACTCCATAAACTGGAAACCCTTACTGCTTCACAGGTATACACGTGTCCAATCACGCTTGCTGGGATCATTTGTTTTGTTATTTTTCTGAATAATTCCCCATAGACGTGAAATATGGTATTTGAATATCCTTTCTGGTGACCTCCATGGCCTTTGTATAATGTTTTTAATAATCTTAGAATAACGGCTAAGAACTACTGCAGAATAGATAAAAAAAAAAATGTATTTCGTATATTTTTTAGGCAAGTTCGGTGCTTCAGGAATCTAATTATCAGCACTCATCAAATAAGGTAAACTTTAATGGCCTGGGCTGTTGTATCTCTACATTTTTAACACTATGGGCTAGATTACAAATGGCGACCTATTTAGCGCTCCCACTCAAACATAAACCTCTAGAAGTAATCTTTCTGCGCGTGCAGGTTAGCGTGCGTATTACAAGTTAAAAATATTTTTTTGCATACAAGCAAAACCCAACACGCACTAACTTCAGGACCTTGGATATCACAACGGTTCTAATTTCTTCTGCCCATAGACATAGCTATGCCAATTGTCTTCACATACAGGACAATGTTATTTTTATTTTAAATACATAATATTATATATATATATATGTGACTGTATATACACCTATATATCTATTCCTATAGATATATAGGTATATATGTATACCTATACATTATATATAGGTTTATAGCCTTTTTTTTATTATTTATGAAAATACTCTATAAACATTCACTTTTTTTCCCCCACTGACTAGTTTGGCTTTAAAGGGACATTTACTTGGGAGCGTTAGCCTTTTTCATCATAGTATTTGGCACTAAGTCCATGTTGCTACTCTTTTAGCTGCTAAACTAGTTGCTGATCGGTAAGTATCACATAACATACCTACCCAATCAGTGTCCATGTCTGTGGAGTAATGATAAAAAAAGAGTCTTATGCAGACTTTTTAAATTCATTTCAAAGTGCTTTGCAAAAGTAGACCAGCTCTGTATTCCAAATACACACAACATTCAAAATACTGCCTGTACAGTTTTTTAAAAGTTAGGTCGACAAACAACATCAATGCAAAGAAGTTTAATGATATATACAATTTCTCCAACATAGGTGTGTCCGGTCCACGGCGTCATCCTTACTTGTGGGATATTCTCTTCCCCAACAGGAAATGGCAAAGAGCCCAGCAAAGCTGGTCACATGATCCCTCCCAGGCTCCGCCTACCCCAGTCATTCTCTTTGCCGTTGTACAGGCAACATCTCCACGGAGATGGCTTAGAGTTTTTTAGTGTTTAACTGTAGTTTTTATTATTCAATCAAGAGTTTGTTATTTTGAAATAGTGCTGGTATGTACTATTTACTCAGAAACAGAAAAGAGATGAAGATTTCTGTTTGTATGAGGAAAATGATTTTAGCAACCGTAACTAAAATCCATGGCTGTTCCACACAGGACTGTTGAGAGCAATTAACTTCAGTTGGGGGAACAGTGTGCAGCCTCTTGCTGCTTGAGGTATGACACATTCTAACAAGACGATGTAATGCTGGAAGCTGTCATTTTCCCTATGGGATCCGGTAAGCCATGTTTATTACGATTGTAAATAAGGGCTTCACAAGGGCTTATTAAGACTGTAGACTTTTTCTGGGCTAAATCGATTCATTATTAACACATATTTAGCCTTGAGGAATCATTTTATCTGGGTATTTTGATATAATAATATCGGCAGGCACTGTATTAGACACCTTATTCCTTAGGGGCTTTCCCAAAGCATAAGCAGAGCCTCATTTTCGCGCCGGTGTGGCGCACTTGTTTTTGAGAGGCATGGCATGCAGTCGCATGTGAGAGGAGCTCTGATACTTAGAAAAGACTTTCTGAAGGCGTCATTTGGTATCGTATTCCCCTTTGGGCTTGGTTGGGTCTCAGCAAAGCAGATACCAGGGACTGTAAAGGGGTTAAAGTTTAAAACGGCTCCGGTTCCGTTATTTTAAGGGTTAAAGCTTCCAAATTTGGTGTGCAATACTTTTAAGGCTTTAAGACACTGTGGTGAAAATTTGGTGATTTTTGAACAATTCCTTCATGTTTTTTCGCAATTGCAGTAATAAAGTGTGTTCAGTTTAAAATTTAAAGTGACAGTAACGGTTTTATTTTAAAACGTTTTTGTACTTTGTTATCAAGTTTATGCCTGTTTAACATGTCTGAACTACCAGATAGACTGTGTTCTGAATGTGGGGAAGCCAGAATTCCTATTCATTTAAATAAATGTGATTTATGTGATAATGACAATGATGCCCAAGATGATTCCTCAAGTGAGGGGAGTAAGCATGGTACTGCATCATTCCCTCCTTCGTCTACACGAGTCTTGCCCACTCAGGAGGCCCCTAGTACATCTAGCGCGCCAATACTCCTTACTATGCAACAATTAACGGCTGTAATGGATAATTCTGTCAAAAACATTTTAGCCAAAATGAACACTTGTCAGCGTAAGCGCGGCTGCTCTGTTTTAGATACTGAAGAGCATGACGACGCTGATATTAATATTTCTGAAGGGCCCCTAACCCAGTCTGATGGGGCCAGGGAGGTTTTGTCTGAGGGAGAAATTACTGATTCAGGGAACATTTCTCAACAGGCTGAACCTGATGTGATTGCATTTAAATTTAAGTTGGAACATCTCCGCATTCTGCTTAAGGAGGTATTATCCACTCTGGATGATTGTGACAAGTTGGTCATCCCAGAGAAACTATGTAAAATGGACAAGTTCCTAGAGGTGCCGGGGCTCCCAGAAGCTTTTCCTATACCCAAGCGGGTGGCGGACATTGTTAATAAAGAATGGGAAAGGCCCGGTATTCCTTTCGTCCCTCCCCCCATATTTAAAAAATTGTTTCCTATGGTCGACCCCAGAAAGGACTTATGGCAGACAGTCCCCAAGGTCGAGGGAGCGGTTTCCACTTTAAACAAACGCACCACTATACCCATAGAGGATAGTTGTGCTTTCAAAGATCCTATGGATAAAAAATTAGAAGGTTTGCTTAAAAAGATGTTTGTTCAGCAAGGTTACCTCCTACAACCAATTTCATGCATTGTCCCTGTCGCTACAGCCGCATGTTTCTGGTTCGATGATCTGATAAAGGCGGTCGATAGTGATTCTCCTCCTTTTGAGGAGATTATGGACAGAATCAATGCTCTCAAATTGGCTAATTCTTTCACCCTAGACGCCACTTTGCAATTGGCTAGGTTAGCGGCTAAGAATTCTGGGTTTGCTATTGTGGCGCGCAGAGCGCTTTGGTTGAAATCTTGGTCGGCTGATGCGTCTTCCAAGAACAAGCTACTTAACATTCCTTTCAAGGGGAAAACGCTGTTTGGCCCAGACTTGAAAGAGATTATCTCTGATATCACTGGGGGTAAGGGCCACGCCCTTCCTCAGGATCGGCCCTTCAAGGCAAAAAATAAACCTAATTTTCGTCCCTTTCGTAGAAACGGACCAGCCCAAGGTGCTACGTCCTCTAAGCAAGAGGGTAATACTTCTCAAGCCAAGCCAGCTTGGAGACCAATGCAAGGCTGGAACAAGGGAAAGCAGGCCAAGAAACCTGCCACTGCTACCAAGACTGCATGAAATGTTGGCCCCCGATCCGGGACCGGATCTGGTGGGGGGCAGACTCTCTCTCTTCGCTCAGGCTTGGGCAAGAGATGTTCTGGATCCTTGGGCGCTAGAAATAGTCTCCCAAGGTTATCTTCTGGAATTCAAGGGACTTCCCCCAAGGGGGAGGTTCCACAGGTCTCAGTTGTCTTCAGACCACATAAAAAGACAGGCATTCTTACATTGTGTAGAAGACCTGTCAAAAATGGGAGTGATTCATCCTGTTCCATTAAGAGAACAAGGGATGGGGTTCTACTCCAATCTGTTCATAGTTCCCAAAAAAGAGGGAACGTTCAGACCAATCTTAGATCTCAAGATCTTAAACAAGTTTCTCAAGGTTCCATCGTTCAAGATGGAAACCATTCGAACTATTCTTCCTTCCATCCAGGAAGGTCAATTCATGACCACGGTGGATTTAAAGGATGCGTATCTACATATTCCTATCCACAAGGAACATCATCGGTTCCTAAGGTTCGCATTCCTGGACAAACATTACCAGTTTCGTGGCGCTTCCTTTCGGATTAGCCACTGCTCCAAGGATTTTCACAAAGGTACTAGGGTCCCTTCTAGCTGTGCTAAGACCAAGGGGCATTGCTGTAGTACCTTACTTGGACGACATTCTGATTCAAGCGTCGTCCCTTCCTCAAGCAAGGGCTCACACGGACATTGTCCTGGCCTTTCTCAGATCTCACGGATGGAAAGTGAACGTGGAAAAGAGTTCTCTATCCCCGTCAACAAGGGTTCCCTTCCTGGGAACAATAATAGACTCCTTAGAAATGAGGATTTTTCTGACAGAGGCCAGAAAAACAAAACTTCTAGACTCTTGTCGAATACTTCATTTCGTTCCTCTTCCTTCCATAGCTCAGTGCATGGAAGTGATCGGGTTGATGGTAGCGGCAATGGACATAGTTCCTTTTGCGCGCATTCATCTAAGACCATTACAACTGTGCATGCTCAGTCAGTGGAATGGGGACTATACAGACTTGTCTCCGAAGATACAAGTAAATCAGAGGACCAGAGACTCACTCCGTTGGTGGCTGTCCCTGGACAACCTGTCACAAGGGATGACATTCCGCAGACCAGAGTGGGTCATTGTCACGACCGACGCCAGTCTGATGGGCTGGGGCGCGGTCTGGGGATCCCTGAAAGCTCAGGGTCTTTGGTCTCGGGAAGAATCTCTTCTACCGATAAATATTCTGGAACTGAGAGCGATATTCAATGCTCTCAAGGCTTGGCCTCAGCTAGCGAGGGCCAAGTTCATACGGTTTCAATCAGACAACATGACAACTGTTGCGTACATCAACCATCAGGGGGGAACAAGGAGTTCCCTAGCGATGGAAGAAGTGACCAAAATCATTCTATGGGCGGAGTCTCACTCCTGCCACCTGTCTGCTATCCACATCCCAGGAGTGGAAAATTGGGAAGCGGATTTTCTGAGTCGTCAGACATTGCATCCGGGGGAGTGGGAACTCCATCCGGAAATCTTTGCCCAAGTCACTCAGCTGTGGGGCATTCCAGACATGGATCTGATGGCCTCTCGTCAGAACTTCAAAGTTCCTTGCTACGGGTCCAGATCCAGGGATCCCAAGGCGGCTCTAGTGGATGCACTAGTAGCACCTTGGACCTTCAAACTAGCCTATGTGTTCCCGCCGTTTCCTCTCATCCCCAGGCTGGTAGCCAGGATCAATCAGGAGAGGGCGTCGGTGATCTTGATAGCTCCTGCGTGGCCACGCAGGACTTGGTATGCAGATCTGGTGAATATGTCATCGGCTCCACCTTGGAAGCTACCTTTGAGACGAGACCTTCTTGTTCAGGGTCCGTTCGAACATCCGAATCTGGTTTCACTCCAGCTGACTGCTTGGAGATTGAACGCTTGATTTTATCGAAGCGAGGGTTCTCAGATTCTGTTATCGATACTCTTGTTCAGGCCAGAAAGCCTGTAACTAGAAAGATTTACCACAAAATTTGGAAAAAATATATCTGTTGGTGTGAATCTAAAGGATTCCCTTGGGACAAGGTTAAGATTCCTAGGATTCTATCCTTCCTTCAAGAAGGATTGGAAAAAGGATTATCTGCAAGTTCCCTGAAGGGACAGATTTCTGCCTTGTCGGTGTTACTTCACAAAAAGCTGGCTGCTGTGCCAGATGTTCAAGCCTTTGTTCAGGCTCTGGTTAGAATTAAGCCTGTTTACAAACCTTTGACTCCTCCTTGGAGTCTCAATTTAGTTCTTTCAGTTCTTCAGGGGGTTCCGTTTGAACCCTTGCATTCCGTTGATATTAAGTTATTATCTTGGAAAGTTTTGTTTTTAGTTGCAATTTCTTCTGCCAGAAGAGTTTCAGAATTATCTGCTCTGCAGTGTTCTCCTCCTTATCTGGTGTTCCATGCAGATAAGGTGGTTTTACGTACTAAACCTGGTTTTCTTCCAAAAGTTGTTTCTAACAAAAACATTAACCAGGAGATTATCGTACCTTCTCTGTGTCCGAAACCAGTTTCAAAGAAGGAACGTTTGTTGCACAATTTGGATGTTGTTCGCGCTCTAAAATTCTATTTAGATGCTACAAAGGATTTTAGACAAACATCTTCCTTGTTTGTTGTTTATTCCGGTAAAAGGAGAGGTCAAAAAGCAACTTCTACCTCTCTCTCTTTTTGGATTAAAAGCATCATCAGATTGGCTTACGAGACTGCCGGACGGCAGCCTCCCGAAAGAATCACAGCTCATTCCACTAGGGCTGTGGCTTCCACATGGGCCTTCAAGAACGAGGCTTCTGTTGATCAGATATGTAGGGCAGCGACTTGGTCTTCACTGCACACTTTTACCAAATTTTACAAGTTTGATACTTTTGCTTCTTCTGAGGCTATTTTTGGGAGAAAGGTTTTGCAAGCCGTGGTGCCTTCCATTTAGGTGACCTGATTTGCTCCCTCCCTTCATCCGTGTCCTAAAGCTTTGGTATTGGTTCCCACAAGTAAGGATGACGCCGTGGACCGGACACACCTATGTTGGAGAAAACAGAATTTATGTTTACCTGATAAATTACTTTCTCCAACGGTGTGTCCGGTCCACGGCCCGCCCTGGTTTTTTAATCAGGTCTGATAATTTATTTTTTTAACTACAGTCACCACGGTACCATATGGTTTCTCCTATGCAAATATTCCTCCTTAACGTCGGTCGAATGACTGGGGTAGGCGGAGCCTGGGAGGGATCATGTGACCAGCTTTGCTGGGCTCTTTGCCATTTCCTGTTGGGGAAGAGAATATCCCACAAGTAAGGATGACGCCGTGGACCGGACACACCGTTGGAGAAAGTAATTTATCAGGTAAACATAAATTCTGTTTTTTTGTAACAAAGATCAGCTCACTAGAATTAACACTTTTTGAGCAGTTACCATACAACTCCTATACCTACGTTCATCTGCATGGTTAGAAAAACAGCCAATCAATGCTGCTTTGCTATTGCTTTATAGGGATTGAAATGTAAAAAAAACTGAATAGATACATTTCAATGCAAAATAGAAGCATTTTTGCAATATATTTCATTAGCAAAAATGCTTCTAGTAAAAGTTATTACTGTTTTTCAGTGGCATACACACATATCCTGTGAGGGCCGTGCACCAGTATTCAACACCATGCCTGTTCAGGGAGTCAGCAGTGGCTTGTATGGGACAAATGATGTCTTCAGAAGCAAAATATACTGCCAACAGCTCTCTGAGATGGTTTGGTCTTTAAATACTGGTGCATGGGGCCTCACAGGATATGTGCGTACGCCACAGAAAAACAGTCATAACTTTTACTATCCAGATTGGAATGCATCTATGCAATTACATTTTTCACCTTTCTATACCCCCGCCACGCATTTTACTCTTAAATTATATTGAGAATTATCTTTACAGAAACCATCATGGTGGCCCCTTGGAATATCTCCAGGCACTTTCGCATTTGCAATAATTTGGCCATTTGTTGCTCATTGGTTAATGCATGTATATATTCAAAGGCGGAGAAGGTAAGTTTTCTTAATGTATTGAAATAGAATAGAGAGTTTTTTTTTTTTATATTGCCATTATTGTTAAAAATACGAGGTTTGAAGAATATAGGTATGGTGATGTGTAGTCAGGATGTTTATGTCGAATATCTGTTTATTTGGTATCAAATATGTTGTGCTGCAAAGCTGTCTTTAGTGAAATATATTGTTTGTAATGTCTTGTGCATTTTGAACCACCTTTGAAATTAAAAAGTTTTAAACTAAAGGTGTGTGTGTGTGGGGGGGGGAGCTCCTGGCACCACACAGGCCAGCCATATATAAAACAATCACAAGCAGTTCACTGCAACCACAGCACACCCTGTTAGGCCACCAGGAAATACATGTATTTGTAGATATCTAAATACTCATATAACATGAGTTGTAGCAAAGGAGGATATTTATTTATATGGGGAGGACTCTGTCCAAGGAAGGGAAAAATAATTTATATTCTATTTCGAAAAAAACGTGTTGTCCAATATTCCAACATCTTAGCACGTTCATATTTCCCAATATTTCTTTAACAATACAGCGAAATAGACTAGGTTTAAACATTCTATCATGGTGTTTTATCTACTCTTAACTCCCAGTTATCCATTTTTACCATTTTAAGACTGGGTTACCAGATGTCATTTCATAGTGTAACCACTAGATGTCTCTGTTTATACATAGACTTCTGTATGATTTAAAAAAAAAAATGTTTTACTTCTCGTTGTTTAAATGGATACTAAACACTAAATACATTTTCTGCACCTCCGTCTAAATATGGTTGCCCCATTTTGGAACATATGTTACACTACAAAAACAGCACTGGAATGTAGTAAAAACAAAATGTATGCTTACCTGATAAATTCATTTCTTTGATGGTGGTTGCCATTCTCTTGGATTAAGGGATTAATCTACCTTCCAGATGTTTACTCCTGGGATGAGAATTGCAGAAATTGTAGAGATTATTCTCTGTCCAAGTCAAAATCCATGTGACCACCTACGCTGCTTGTTGGGTACTGTGAGTTCCCCCTTGATGATTGAGATACTTCACAGCTGTGACATTATCTGTCTGAAAAAAGTCTTTCCTTGAGGAGAGGCTAACTGAAGAGCCAAGAAGATCGCTCAACTTTCTAAAAAGATTATTGGTAACCTTACCTCCTGAGGGGACCAAACTCCCTGTTCTCCGCAGCCCAAGAGACTGGCGTCTGTAAAAGTTATTGTTCAAATGGGATGAATAAAGAACAACCCCCAGAGAAAATGGATTGATGATTTATCCATCAGGAAAGAGCTTGTCTCACAGTGGTATCCCAGGTTGTCATTCCTGCACCATTGCTAGCATGCAAAATTGAAGAGAATGCATTTGAAATTGTGCAGAGGGAAAAGTATGTAATTGTGATGCTATAACCTTCTGATTCCAAACTTTCAAACCTTGATCTCTGGATGGAATAGACATACACTGAGATTGAACAAGTTGTATGAAACTTGGATCTGTGCTGATTCATCAGAGAAAAAGAATGGCCGCAGAGTCTATAATGACTCCAAGAAACTCTTGTTTGAGAACTTAATGTATTGATTCTCTAACCATGGAGAATTAACAGAAGTTTGTTGAATAGAGATATGCCTGAAGATAAATATAAGGCCAGAACAAAAAAGTAACAATCATTATAGAGTCACTGAAATACCCTGATCTCTTATTACAGACAAAAAAGTTCCTAGAACCTTAAACTAAAATCTGGAAGCCATATCTAGTCCAAAAGAGGTAATTTCTGAATTGATCAGTAATCGACTTCTGATCATCTTAAATTATCTCACCTTCAGAAATTTAACTGAGGCGTCAGTCTGATATTTAAGAATATACTTATCTGGTCTGTTCCTCAAGAGTCAGAAAACGCGATTAAAGATAACTATCAGACAAATGTATTTGCGCTTACATTGAGGCATAAACTTCAAAACCTCGTAACAATTATTGAGCACTCAAAATCAATCGTTAAATCCTGGAGTAAACTATGTAAAACTTTACCAGTAAAGTGCAATAGAAGGAGGACAGATTCCATTAGAGGAAAATCATTATTTGTTAGAATGCATAATATGATTCATGGAGGAATTGCAAAGATGAACTAGACATCTTATAGTAGAGTATCAGAAAAAAGTAAAAAAAATTGCAAAATAGAAATAAATAGTGTTAAATAAGTGATCAGTGGATCCCTCCTCTAAAGGACGTAAAATAATATAAATAGGGACTGTTACAGTATGCACCATTGAAGAATACACAAACAGACAAATATAAATTAAAAAAAGACAGCCACCCAAGTTCTTTGTTTAATTCTTTTTTGTTTAATAAACCAACCAAAATCAAATGGAAATTCCATACTAAACCTTTAATTATAATGCTTAATTGTGCTAAACAGTTAATCCCCAGGTGGTGAAAAAACGTGGAAGTGCAGTGTGAAGGTAAAGTTAACTATATCTCACAATATACTAACACTTGTCCCCCAAATTGAATATGTTTCATTCATCACTTTTTGAAATTCTAATTATAAAGACAGTTATTAGCGTTTTTACTCACAATTTTTAGATCGTCAAATTTAACCCGTAATTTTTTTTTCTTCTTCTATGGTCACATTTTATTTTTAGCCTATTGAAATGCCGGCTGTCATCCGCCTCTCATATGATATGCGCATGCGTTCATAATTTGTGTTTTTTTCAGTGCGATATAAGCGCGCTCCCGCTTCGCGCATGACTGTTTATATTATAGTCAATTGCCGTGGCTTTACTCAGACGGCACCAATCAAGACATCTGTAATCCAGGCTGCAACAACTATAACGAGCACCTCAATTTTGTGCACATATAATTGCAAGTAAATTACGCTATTCACAAATGTATAAAATTGTGATTATAGATTTATCGAATATCTGTTTATTACAACATTATTCTGGTAATATAAATTTATTATAAATACGAAATACGTTTTAATTAGTAATTGGGATTGGACACACAGTATCAAAGAGTGGATTTACAGTTTAGTAAAATTACGGTGTTATTACATCTACTAAATAGAAGTCTAACTACTCGTAAACTAAACTACTCGTAATAGTAGTCTAACTACTCGTAAACGTCAGAACGATCTAAAAAATGCAGCTATTCTCTGTCTCGAACAATATAGTAATGAATGAATATGGATATTCATTGATTACTATGTTGCCGAGAAAAATGACGCCTGCGCATTGGAAACCGGTTAGAATATTATTAGATGCGCATTGCTGAGAGTATTAGACTATATGCGCATGCGCAGTTCGTAGGATCCCCGTGAACGCACATTGTTGACACGTATAGAGCGGGTGAGACCGCTCTATACGTCATGGTCTCTAAAACAAGGAAATGGGTGTTGGGAGGACATAATCCTTTAAGGGTGAAAAAGTTAGCAACTGAGTTATTTAGAATATGACTAACTCATTAGTGTGTACAGATTTTTAAAACTTTACCTTCACTTTGATTTGATACATTTTGTTACTATGATTATATCCATAGAAAAACACCATTGCTGTTTGATGCAACAGTTTGATAATAATTTCGCTATAAAATGTATACGGGATGAATATACAGAGTCTCTGTAATAATTTGATAACCCTTAAATACTTATTTATCATGCTATTCTACTTGCAGTAATGAAACTGTATAGTGTCAGCCACTGGAAGATTCTATGTATCTTGATATCATACCTTTGTAATATGTTGTGTAGCTGTAATGTGATGTTTTATCTTTCAATAAAGTTTGAAAACCTAACCCCCCATAAAATACAGAGACTCTTCCTCATACATTAACTAACACTTAAATCCCTTTTACTGTGTATATAACAGAGGGTATAAGGTTGCATTGAGATGTAACGCCCAAGTTTATTAGCTGAATAGTAAATAGCAGCTATTACCACGTAATAAAGTTTCTGTAATTACTAGACTAAGTAATAAAGGTGGAATTAGTCTGTTACGTGTATATGTCCCCTGGCTATAATGTATCTCTGAGTCAATGTACCTGCTAATAGCCTGCGGGTGTGAGTGCATGAAAATGTCTTTGCTTACCTTAAGATACACCCACTCTACCTTGCTTACCAACTGCAGAAATCACTGCTTCCAGTAGAACCTATACAGTGCTATACATAACAGCAGAGAATCTGTGTTTGGAGTATATAGACAACCCAACATGAGGAGGTTAAGAAACTGGTTCCCACAAATACCTATGGCAGGTTTGTAACTAACTTCCACTAGGTGTAATTGTGTCACTACCCAATACTCCACTTTCCCCTATGTCCCAAGTAGCAGCTCTGTAAGGGGGAAAATGGGCCTCAAATCGGTCTGAGGACCCCCTCTCAACAAAGAATATGGAGCACCTTAATTCTTCACCTTCCTCCTGTGGAGGCAAAGATAAGACTAGGATACCAGAAAGATGTGAGAGGGATTAAAAGTTTTTGGAAAGTTGGTTATCTTTGTATCCTCCTATTGGCCAGGAGTTGAATTCCCAGGCATAATGGCTTTTTTTTATAGAAAGCTAGATTTCAACATGACATTTCTTGAGAAGAGCTATGCAAAAGACGTTTTTTTCTGGGAAGAAGGGTTAGGACAAAAAGAAGGAACAACAATTTCCTGATTAATATTGCGATCCGACACCTTAGGGAGAAACCCCAGCTTTGTACGAAGGACCGCCTTATCAGCATGAAAAATAAGGTAAGGGGAATCACACTGCAGAGACGAAAGTTCGGAAACTCTGCGAGCAGAAGAAATAGCAAAAAGAAACAAAACCTTCTAAGATAGTAATTTAATACTAACAGAATGCATCGTCTCAAACGGAGCCTGCTGCAAAACTCTAAGAACAAGGTTAAGACTCCAAAGAGGAGCAACAAATTTAAATACAGGCCTGATTCTGACCAAGGCCTGAACAAAAGACTGAACATCTGGCAGTATTGGCAAGCGTGTATACAGAAGAATAAACAGAGCAGTAATCTGACCCTTCAAAGTACTGACTGACAAAC
Organism: Bombina bombina; assembly: GCF_027579735.1. NCBI lineage: Eukaryota > Metazoa > Chordata > Amphibia > Anura > Bombinatoridae > Bombina > Bombina bombina. The sequence continues at coordinate 242,596,090 of NC_069503.1, read as the reverse complement.
CCATCTCCAGGCCCTCCTGAAGAAAAGCCAAAAATCGAGGAACCCTTACTTTGTTCCAAGAAAAACCTTTTGATTCACACCAATGAAGGTATTTACACCATACCCTATGGTAAATTCTGCAAGTAACCGGTTTACTAGTCTGAAGCATAGTATCTATGACTTTCTCAGAAAAGCCACGTCTAGCCAAACTTAGACGTTCAATCTCCAAGCAGTCAGCTTCAGAGAAACCAGAATTGGATGAAGAAAGGGACCCTCTAGTAGAAGGTCCTTCCTGAAAGGTAACCTCCACAGCGGAAAAGATGACATCATTACCAGATCCTGCGAGGCCATGCAGGAGCTATTAGAATCACGGACGCTCTCTCCTGTTTGATGGGAGCAATTACTCGTGGAAGCAACCCAAACGGAAGGAAACAGGTATGCTAGGTTGAAGCTCCAAGGAACTGCTAGAGCATCTACCAGAACGGCTTGAGGATATCTTGACCTTGAACCGTACTTTGGAAGCTTGGCATTTTTACGAGATGCCATCAGATCCAAACCCCCCACCTGAGAGTTATCATTGTGAAAACCTCTGGGTGGAGAGCCCACTCTCCGGGATGAAAAGTCTGCCTGCTAAGAAAATCTGTCTACCAGTTGTCCACCCCTGGTATGTGGATGGCAGAGAGATGGCAATCATAAGACTCCGCCCACTGGAGAATGCGAGACACCTCCGTCATTGCCAAGGAACTCAGAGTTCCTCCCTGGTGACTGATGTAAGCCACTGAGGTGATGTTGTCCAACTGAAATCTGATAAATTGGACCAAAGCTAGTTGAGGCCAAGCTATTAAAGCATAGAAAATTGCTCTCAGCTCCAAGATGTTTATTGGAAGAGACGACTCCTCTGGAGTCCACAGACCCTGTGTCTTTAAGAAACCCCAAACTGCTCCCCAGCCTAACAGGCTGGTGTCTGTGGTCACAATCACCCAGAAAGGCCTCAGGAAGCATGTTTCCCCCGAGACAGATGGTCCTGTGAAACCTACCATGAGAGTGAGACTCTTGTTGGTAAATCCAAATTTATCTTCTGCAAGAGATCCAAGTGGTCCCTGTTCCATTGTCTGAGAATGCATAGCATCAGAGTTCTCAGATGGATCCGAGCAAAAGGAATAAATGTCCATGGAGGCAACCATCAGTCCAATCACCTCCATGCATTGAGCCACAGATGGACGAATAGCAAGCAGACTGGAGAGACCGGTAAGAAACATGAAGCTTGGATTTTCTGACGTCTGTCAGAAAAATCTTCATGGACAGGGAATCTATGATTGTTCCCAAGAAACAAACCCCCTTGTATCTGGAACAAGGGAACTCTTTCCCAGATTCACTTTCCACCCGTGGGAACGTAGAATAGACATCATCTCGGTATGAGATCTTGCTAGATGAAAAGATGGTGCTTGAGCTAGAATGTCGTCTGAATAAGGCGCCACAGCAATACCCTGGGACCCCACCACTGCCAGAAGAGCCCCCAGAACCTTTGTAAAAATGATGGGATCTGTAGCAAGGCCAAAAGTAAGGGCAAAAAACTGGAAATGTTAGTCCAGGAAGACAAATCTTAGATACTGGTAATGATCCCTGTAAATAGGAACATGAAGATACGCATCCTTCAGATCTATGGTCGTCATGAACTGGCCCTTTTGGACCACGGAAGAATAGAACGGATGGTCTCCTCCTAGGATAACACTATCCTGAGAGACAGGAGGCTCAGGGAGAGACATCTTATCTTTAAAGTTTTATTTAAACATGAAGAGCAAAACTGTACAGGAGGAATTATCTTAGCCTCCAAACACAATAAGCATTTTTCAAATTAATCAACTTCAGTATTAGTGTCCATAAAATGGGTATCAGTTTACAATTAACAAAAAAAATTAAATGCCAAATTAAGGCCTAGATTTGGAGTTTGGCGGTAGATGGGCTGTTAACGCTCCGCGGGCTTTTTTCTGGCCGCACCATAAAATTAACTCTGGTATCGAGAGTTCAAAAAAATGCTGCGTTAGGCTCCAAAAAAGGAGCGTAGAGCATTTTTACCGCAAATGCAACTCTCGATACCAGAGTTGCTTACGGACGCGGCCAGCCTCAAAAACGTGCTCGTGCACGATTCTCCCATAGGAAACAGTGGGGCTGTTTGAGCTGTAAAAAAACCTAACACCTGCAAAAAAGCAGCGTTCAGCTCCTAACGCAGCCCCATTGTTTCCTATGGGGAAATACTTCCTACGTCTGCACCTAACACTCTAACATGTACCCCGAGTCTAAACACCCCTAACCTTACACTTATTAACCCCTAATCTGCCGCCCCCGCTATCGCTGACCCCTGCATATTATTTTTAACCCCTAATCTTCCGCTCCGTACACCGCCGCAACCTACGTTATCCCTATGTACCCCTAATCTGCTGCCCCTAACACCGCCGACCCCTATATTATATTTATTAACCCCTAATCTGCCCCCCTCAACGTCGCCGACACCTGCCTACACTTATTAACCCCTAATCTGCCGAGCGGACCTGAGCGCTACTATAATAAAGTTATTAACCCCTAACCCGCCTCACTAACCCTATCATAAATAGTATTAACCCCTAATCTGCCCTCCCTAACATCGCCGACACCTAACTTCAATTATTAACCCCTAATCTGACGACCGGAGCTCATCGCTACTATAATAAATGGATTAACCCCTAAAGCTAAGTCTAACCCTAACACCCCCCTAAGTTAAATATAATTTACATCTAACGAAATTAATTAACTCTTATTAAATAAATTATTCCTATTTAAAGCTAAATACTTACCTGTAAAATACATCCTAATATAGCTACAATATAAATTATAATTATATTGTAGCTATTTTAGGATTAATATTTATTTTACAGGCAACTTGGTAATTATTTTAACCAGGTACAATAGCTATTAAATAGTTAAGAACTATTTAATAGTTACCTAGTTAAAATAATAACAAAATTACCTGTAAAATAAATCCTAACCTAAGTTATAATTAAACCTAACACTACCCTATCAATAAATTAATTAAATAAAAAACCCACAATTACCTACAATTAACCTAACACTACACTATCAATAAATAAATTAAATACAATTTCTACAAATAACTACAATTACATAAACTAACTAAAGTACAAAAAATAAAAAAGAACTAAGTTACCAAAAATAAAAAAATATTTACAAACATAAGAAAAATATTACAACAATTTTAAACTAATTACACCTACTCTAAGCCCCCTAATAAAATAACAAAGACCCCCAAAATAAAAAATTCCCTACCCTATTCTAAATTAATAAATGTAAAAGCTCTTTTACCTTACCAGCCCTGAACAGGGCCCTTTGCGGGGCATGCCCCAAGAAAATCAGCTCTTTTGCCTGTAAAAAAAAACATACAATACCCCCCCCCAACATTACAACCCACCACCCACATACCCCTAATCTAACCCAAACCCCCCTTAAATAAACCTAACACTAAGCCCCTGAAGATCTTCCTACCTTGTCTTCACCATCCAGGTATCACCGATCCGTCCTGGCATCCGGTGCTGAAGAGGTCCAGAAGAGGCTCCAAAGTCTTCCTCCTATCCGGCAAGAAGAGGACATCCGGACCGGCAAACATCTTCTCCAAGCGGCATCTTCGATCTTCTTCCATCCGGTGCGGAGCGGGTCCATCTTGAATCAGCCGACGCGGATCCATCCTCTTCTTCCGGCGTCTCCCGACGAATGACGGTTCCTTTAAGGGACGTCATCCAAGATGGCGTCCCTCGAATTCCGATTGGCTGATAGGATTCTATCAGCCAATCGGAATTAAGGTAGGAATATTCTGATTGGCTGATGGAATCAGCCACTGATTGGCTGATGGAATCAGCCAATCAGAATCAAGTTCAATCCGATTGGCTGATCCAATCAGCCAATCAGATTGAGCTTGCATTCTATTGGCTGTTCCAATCAGCCAATAGAATGCGAGCTCAATCTGATTGGCTGAGTGGATCAGCCAATCGGATTGAACTTGATTCTGATTGGCTGATTCCATCAGCCAATCAGAATATTCCTACCGTAATTCCGATTGGCTGATAGAATCCTATCAGCCAATCGGAATTCGAGGGACGCCATCTTGGATGACGTCCCTTAAAGGAACCGTCATTCGTCGGGAGACGCCGGAAGAAGAGGATGGATCCGCGTCGGCTGATTCAAGATGGACCCGCTCCGCACCGGATGGAAGAAGATCGAAGATGCCGCTTGGAGAAGATGTTTGCCGGTCCGGATGTCCTCTTCTTGCCGGATAGGAGGAAGACTTTGGAGCCTCTTCTGGACCTCTTCAGCACCGGATGCCAGGACGGATCGGTGATACCTGGATGGTGAAGACAAGGTAGGAAGATCTTCAGGGGCTTAGTGTTAGGTTTATTTAAGGGGGGTTTGGGTTAGATTAGGGGTATGTGGGTGGTGGGTTGTAATGTTGGGGGGGGGGTATTGTATGTTTTTTTTTTTTACAGGCAAAAGAGCTGATTTTCTTGGGGCATGCCCCGCAAAGGGCCCTGTTCAGGGCTGGTAAGGTAAAAGAGCTTTTACATTTATTAATTTAGAATAGGGTAGGGAATTTTTTATTTTGGGGGTCTTTGTTATTTTATTAGGGGGCTTAGAGTAGGTGTAATTAGTTTAAAATTGTTGTAATATTTTTCTTATGTTTGTAAATATTTTTTTATTTTTGGTAACTTAGTTCTTTTTTATTTTTTGTACTTTAGTTAGTTTATGTAATTGTAGTTATTTGTAGAAATTGTATTTAATTTATTTATTGATAGTGTAGTGTTAGGTTAATTGTAGGTAATTGTAGGTATTTTATTTAATTAATTTATTCATAGGGTAGTGTTAGGTTTAATTATAACTTCGGTTAGGATTTATTTTACAGGTAATTTTGTTATTATTTTAACTAGGTAACTATTAAATAGTTCTTAACTATTTAATAGCTATTGTACCTGGTTAAAATAATTACCAAGTTGCCTGTAAAATAAATATTAATCCTAAAATAGCTACAATATAATTATAATTTATATTGTAGCTATATTAGGATGTATTTTACAGGTAAGTATTTAGCTTTAAATAGGAATAATTTATTTAATAAGAGTTAATTAATTTCGTTAGATTTAAATTATATTTAACTTAGGGGGGTGTTAGGGTTAGACTTAGCTTTAGGGGTTAATCCATTTATTATAGTAGCGATGAGCTCCGGTCGTCAGATTAGGGGTTAATAATTGAAGTTAGGTGTCGGCGATGTTAGGGAGGGCAGATTAGGGGTTAATACTATTTATGATAGGGTTAGTGAGGCGGATTAGGGGTTAATAACTTTATTATAGTAGCGCTCAGGTCCGCTCGGCAGATTAGGGGTTAATAAATATAATATAGGGGTCGGCGGTGTTAGGGGCAGCAGATTAGGGGTACATAAGGATAACGTAGGTGGCGGCGCTTTGCGGTCGGCAGATTAGGGGTTAATTATTGTAAGTAGCTGGCGGCGACGTTGTGGGGGGCAGGTTAGGGGTTAATAAATCAGAATATTCCTACCGTAATTCCGATTGGCTGATAGAATCCTATCAGCCAATCGGAATTCGAGGGACGCCATCTTGGATGACGTCCCTTAAAGGAACCGTCATTCGTCGGGAGACGCCGGAAGAAGAGGATGGATCCGCGTCGGCTGATTCAAGATGGACCCGCTCCGCACCGGATGGAAGAAGATCGAAGATGCCGCTTGGAGAAGATGTTTGCCGGTCCGGATGTCCTCTTCTTGCCGGATAGGAGGAAGACTTTGGAGCCTCTTCTGGACCTCTTCAGCACCGGATGCCAGGACGGATCGGTGATACCTGGATGGTGAAGACAAGGTAGGAAGATCTTCAGGGGCTTAGTGTTAGGTTTATTTAAGGGGGGTTTGGGTTAGATTAGGGGTATGTGGGTGGTGGGTTGTAATGTTGGGGGGGGGGGTATTGTATGTTTTTTTTTTTACAGGCAAAAGAGCTGATTTTCTTGGGGCATGCCCCGCAAAGGGCCCTGTTCAGGGCTGGTAAGGTAAAAGAGCTTTTACATTTATTAATTTAGAATAGGGTAGGGAATTTTTTATTTTGGGGGTCTTTGTTATTTTATTAGGGGGCTTAGAGTAGGTGTAATTAGTTTAAAATTGTTGTAATATTTTTCTTATGTTTGTAAATTTTTTTATTTTTGGTAACTTAGTTCTTTTTTATTTTTTGTACTTTAGTTAGTTTATGTAATTGTAGTTATTTGTAGAAATTGTATTTAATTTATTTATTGATAGTGTAGTGTTAGGTTAATTGTAGGTAATTGTAGGTATTTTATTTAATTAATTTATTCATAGGGTAGTGTTAGGTTTAATTATAACTTCGGTTAGGATTTATTTTACAGGTAATTTTGTTATTATTTTAACTAGGTAACTATTAAATAGTTCTTAACTATTTAATAGCTATTGTACCTGGTTAAAATAATTACCAAGTTGCCTGTAAAATAAATATTAATCCTAAAATAGCTACAATATAATTATAATTTATATTGTAGCTATATTAGGATGTATTTTACAGGTAAGTATTTAGCTTTAAATAGGAATAATTTATTTAATAAGAGTTAATTAATTTCGTTAGATTTAAATTATATTTAACTTAGGGGGGTGTTAGTGTTAGGGTTAGACTTAGCTTTAGGGGTTAATCCATTTATTATAGTAGCGATGAGCTCCGGTCGTCAGATTAGGGGTTAATAATTGAAGTTAGGTGTCGGCGATGTTAGGGAGGGCAGATTAGGGGTTAATACTATTTATGATAGGGTTAGTGAGGCGGATTAGGGGTTAATAACTTTATTATAGTAGCGCTCAGGTCCGCTCGGCAGATTAGGGGTTAATAAATATAATATAGGGGTCGGCGGTGTTAGGGGCAGCAGATTAGGGGTACATAAGGATAACGTAGGTGGCGGCGCTTTGCGGTCGGCAGATTAGGGGTTAATTATTGTAAGTAGCTGGCGGCGACGTTGTGGGGGGCAGGTTAGGGGTTAATAAATATAATACAGGGGTCGGCGGGGTTAGGGGCAGCAGATTAGGGGTACATAAGTATAACGTAGGTGGCGGTCGGCAGATTAGGGGTTAAAAAATATTAATCGAGTGGCGGCGATGTGGGGGGACCTCGGTTTAGGGGTACATAGGTAGTTTATGGGTGTTAGTGTACTTTAGAGCACAGTAGTTAAGAGCTTTATGAACCGGCGTTAGCCCAGAAAGCTCTTAACTCCTGCTATTTTCCGGCGGCTGGAGTTTTGTCGTTAGATTTCTAACGCTCACTTCAGAAACGACTCTAAATACCGGCGTTAGTAAGATCCCATTGAAAAGATAGGATACGCAATTGACGTAAGGGGATCTGCGGTATGGAAAAGTCGCGGATGAAAAGTGAGCGTTAGACCCTATTTTGAGTGACTCCAAATACCGGCGGTAGCCTAAAACCAGCGTTAGGAGCCTCTAACGCTGGTTTTCACGGCTACCGCCGAACTCTAAATCTAGGCCTAAGTTTATTTATTTGAAGCAATAACACATAAATAAGCACTTAAAACCCTCAGCTCTGTTGAGGTCATACCCCTCCAGAGGTTGCAATCCCACTAGCACGGAAAATCAGACACACCCGGTAGCAAAAAAAAATTTCTTGTTACTGGAACAGCCCAAATCCACTAGCCACTGTAGAAAGAAGAAAATGCAGCCTCCACACTCACCGCGGAAAACTCCGATCTAAACAGAGAAGCCAAAAACCAGAAGTGCCGAGGAGCGGTCATGTGACCGCAATAAAAATTGCGCCAAACAAAACCTGTGCGAAAACCAACCGCAGCACAGCAAAAGTGATTGGGCCAATAAACTGAGTTAAAGGGACACTGAACCCAAATTTTTTCTTTTGTAATTCAGAAAGAGCATGCAATTTTAAGCAACTTTCTAATTTACTCCTATTATCAATTTTTCTTCATTCTCTTGCTATCATTATTTGAAAAAGAAGGCATCTAAGCTTTTTTTTGGTTTCAGTATTCTGGACATATTGGTGGATGAATTTATCCACCAATCAGCAAGGACAACCCAGGTTGTTCACCAAAAATGGGCCGGCATCTAAACTTAAATTCTTGCATTTCAAATAAAGATACCAAGAGAATGAAGAAAATTTGATAATAGGAGTAAATTAGAAAGTTGCTTAAAATTTCATGCTCAATCTGAATCACGAAAGAAAATTTTTGGGTACAGTGTCCCTTTAAAAAGTGATTGCAACAAGTAAGAAGTAAAACAAACACCTGTCAAACACTTCATACACTCTCCCATCTCTGAGCCCCCAATAAAAGATTATGCCTCTTTTCACATAAAAGCAGTGACCCTAAAACAGATTTAAATACTTTCCACAAGGATTTAACCCCTATAGTGCCGGTACTTTCAAACCTAGAAGGGAAAGCACTTACCTGTGGATCCTGCTCTGTCAGGCAAGAGCTGTTTTCTGAGGTGTGGCAGCTTCACCATATCTGCCAGGGTCCTATACAAAGAAAGAACAGAGCAACCAACTCTGGCTTTTTATAATAGGGGTAGCAATAATGTTAGAAGTTTAAGCAAAGATTAACTCGCCGTCTTCTAACTGCTAATAGCCACCATTACTTTTACTAAAGAGATTGACATGGACACAGCATAGCCCAATCCTTGCAGGGAAAATTACCCATTAAAAGGATTAAAATCTTCAGACACCATCTTGGCAATCCTCCCGTGATCAAGGCAAAGAGAATAACTGGGGGTTATGGGTAAGGGAAGTAATACTTAACATCTTTGCTGGGGTGCTCTTTGCCACCTCCTGCTGGCCAGGAGTGAATATCCCACTAGTAATTAGAATATTTTGTGGACTCTCTATGCCATAGGAAAGAAACCCTCCTCATTTTTTATCTTATAACATATTGTTTTGAAGAGGTTTTCACTGACTTTGTCATTAAGAGAGTGTAACATGTAACCCTGGCTAAGGTATCCCTTCATTTGGTGGGTTAACTATGTAGGCAAATTTGCACTAGTACAATCCTCTACCTTCCAGAAAAAGATATTTGCAGATCAGCAGTAGCCACACATGATCCCACCGAAGTGGTTGTGTAATTGATCTTCACATTCGTTTTCTGTTGGTGCATGAAAATAGCACATTGTGTTTCACAGCTATTTTTCATTAATTAGCCCTTTTAGGATATGCACAAATCTCAACCTGTTTTATATCCCTTTAATCATAATAAAGTATTTTTTGTTTATGGTCCTTTAAATTACATTTGGTCATAGACAGACAAGTATATTGTATATCTTTGTTTTTTTATTATTGACAATCAACTCTACCACTTGTTTATCTACAGGAAGCCAACCTGAGTATGTGCTGCAGTTTACTTGGGATTAGAAGACCATCAGAGACACCATTCAATTGTCTCAGCATGGATCACAGTGGATAGAAGATATTCTTCTTACTTGCTATAGTAAATTCTTTGCACTACATGAATGATATCAAAATAAGGACTAATTCTACTAAAGCTTGATAAATCTATGCTAAGTTGACAGTAGCACTGATAAGTACTTTTACCGATTTGATCAGAATTTAAAACTGTTTTTAAAGTTATTGAAAGCATGTAATAGATCAACTGTACCTCCTCTTAGGATGTTAGTACATACTAAACATAATAGAATTGTGATGTAAAAATAAAATCTAAATATTTGTCAGGATTAAAAACTAGAATTTCTTTGAATTATTATTTAATCAAAACATACCTTGTTATAAGGCCGTTACCTTTCATTTCATTCCTACAGAATAGAATATTGTAATTCTCCTGCCCTGCTCAAGTTAAAGGTACAACTAGACACCTTATTCTCAGCTGGCATGGTCCAGTTACGTTTGCTTTAAAATAAAGATTTACAAAAATAACAGTGTTCAAATTAGTAGCAATATTGCAAAGTTCTACATAAATGTATCTATGTAGTGCAAATGAATAACTTTACTGCACGCTGTCTGCAACTTGTCTGCAACTTTCAACAGAAAGGACAAATTAACCTGTGGTCTCAAGACTGGATTTTTAAAGCCATATTTTAAAAACAAAGGTGATCTGTTCTTTGTGACATCACTTTTTATGAGAAATTGGACTATTTGTTTTAATCCTACAACTACCTTACTAATAATAATCTCTTAATAGCAAAAAACAAAACAAAACCCAAACATGTTTCTCATAAGGCATTTTAACTATACATGTTTAACCCACAAGAGGAATTACAAGGACCTGCCAGGAGATAATTAATATAAAAGAAAGCACCTTTTTGTAGGGATAACTGATTTAATTTAATTACTTGTCCATTTGAAAAGTAAATAATGTTATGATGGTTGAATGGCATTAAACATACACACTATGGAGGGTATACTTTCTATGTAAGTATATGTGGATGTATTGGGATTAAAACATTTTTTTATATAAAAAGGGAAAACTGTCTCAAATAAAGGAATGCTTTAAGGTAAAGGAGCCATAACCTGTACCTAAGTATTTGCAGTATGTAGTTCCCTATAGCTAAACGCTATATGCAATAAAATACATCAAAATCACATTAAAAGACAAAACAATCCCTAAGGGATATGCACAACAGCAAGCAAAGAATAATCCGTTATAACCGGTCTTTTGTTGTCTGTCTTTACTGTTTGATATTGGTTATGTCTGCTTTCTCCTTCTTAGATGAACTTTATGCTGCATTTCTGTTCCCAATGAGAATGAGTCTTTAAGTTTTGTGCAATGCATTTTCATTATACTTTTTGGCATACAAGACACAGCAAAAATTTAAAGGAAAAAAAAAAAAGTGGTACACACTGTGGGTTAGAGGTTTTCAAATAATTATCTCTTGGTATTTATGGTACATCTGAGTTTCAAAGTTAATTAAAAGAAAATTAGAAATTGAACACATTTCACCATGTTTTTAACAATGGTTTTAAAGAATTAATACATTTACTTTAGTTTTGTAGGCAGATGTCTCTTCTTTTCTCTCTCTCAAAACCATCTAATTACCCGGTACCCCCCAAACAAAGTTCACTAAACAAACCGCTCAATTTATTAAGATACATCCCTAATGCGTACTTGAGAAACACAGCAGAACTAAATTACTGCCATGTCCTATAGGAAACAGAGGTGGCTACTGATTGGGGACATATTATTGGAGCAATTACTCCCATACTCCTTTGCTGGACTACACCCTGTGTCATGTATGCCAAAAAATATAGTACATTGTGTTCTTAGCACACAGTAACTTGGTCAAACACATGTAAATTAATCCACAAGAGTGAAGAGGACATAAGTCACATAAGAAAAAAGTGCAATACAATTATAATGAATCTAAAATGGGTTAATAATTTACTGCTCTTTGCTTTCTAGATGAAACAATATTTGCAGCTTGAGGTAGATATGATCCTTTGTTATGTATATAAAAATTAATAAAGTTCTGATAATTCTATACAAAAATATTACTTGTGTCCATTGTGTTCTGTCTTAAAAACTTACTAAGCTGCATTACTGTTTAGATCAGCAAAATGAGCATATCCTTTTAAACTATATTAACAAACATACACACTCAGTTTGACCAGAATATAGTCATTAAAAAAAATGAATTAATATCCCTTTGGTTGATAGTTATTATAGGGTTACTGATACATTATTATATGTGTGAGTATTAAATATAATATACAGTATATAAAATATATCTGAGGAAGGAGATTAAGACAGAGAAGCATAAACTTTCTTAATGTGAAGGTAAACTTTGATGAATGAAAGCCCGTTTTTTTAAAAATAATATTAAAAACAGACGCAATTTAATTCATCAAAGTTTAGAAAGCAGCCGTTTTTATTAAAAACGTACCTTTGTTTTTTTCACAGCCAGAGCAGCTTGCCCCACCCGAAGATCCTCTCTTCACACAACAGCAATGTTTTCCCCTGGGGGGAAAGCCGTGATTGGAGGAAGCTGGATTAGTCATTGATGATGTGTGAAGAGAGGATCTCCGGGTGGGGGAAGCTGCTGTGAAAAGAACAAAGGTAAGTTTTTAATTAAAACGGCTGCTTTGTAAACTTTGATGAATGAAAGTGCCCATGTTTTTAATAGTATTTTTAAAAACCGGGCTTTCATTTATCAAAGTTTACCTTCACTTTAATTCTATTTAATTAGCTTGAATAAAAGTGCATGGAACATTCAAATTCTAAACAGATTAAACAAGTTATTGAAGTTGAATTAACATTCCATTTGCTTTTTTTGTAAAATGCATTCTATGAACACCCATGAAAACCGATTTATTTATTGGGTTTCCCTGGTTGATACATTGCACTATTTATTAACAATCTTGCTTTAAACATATAGAAAGTTCTAAATTGAAATATGCATGTGCATTCCAGTTTTAAATAGAAGCATTTTTGCAGTATACTGCCATTACAAAAATGCTACTAGTAAGTTATTACTGTTAGTGGCATACGCAAATATGCTGTAACGTGCACCAGCATTCAAACACCACAACTTCTCAGAGTGAGCAGTAACTAGCATGACACAATTCTTCACTGATGCAATATACACCATCCCAGCTCTCTGAGCAGGCATGGTGTTTGAATCCTGGAGCTCTAGTCATATGCAGCATATGTGCGTATGCCGCTGAAACAGTAATAACTTTTACTATTTTACTAGAAGCATTATTGCCAATGGAAGTATATTGCAAAAATGCTTTTTAAAATCTAAAATGCATCCACACACACACACATTTCATTTTTTTTACCTTTTTATCCCTTTAAAGGGCTATTCTAGTCAATGTCTGAAAAATAATTTTTGCAATATATTCCATTAAAGGGACATGAACCCCAAAATGTTTCCAGTTACTTCTATTATCAAATTAGCTTCATTTTATTATTATTATTATTACCGTATTTATTTGTAGAGGGCCAACAGATTCCGCAGCGCTAATTCATTCTCTTAGTATCATTTGTTGGAGGAGAAATGCACTGCTAGTTTCTCACTGAACACATGGGTGAGCCAATGACAATTGGTATGTGTGTGTGTGTGTATATATATATATATATATATATATATAGAGAGAGAGAGAGAGAGAGAGCGAGCAATATATATATATATATATATATATATATATATATATATATATAGCCACCAATCATCAGCTAGAACATAGGTTATTTGCTGCTCCTGAGCTTACCTAGATAAACCTTTCAGCAAAGATAACCAGAGAAGGAAGCAAATTAAATAATAGAAGTAAATTGGGAAGTTGTTTGAATTGTATGCTCTGTCTAAATCATGAATGTCTAATTATGACTTTACTGTCCCTTTCACCCCTTAACGACCGAGGACGTGCAAGGCACGTCCTACATTAGGTGTCAGTTAGTGACCAAGGACGTGGCACGTCCTCTGGGGTTTAAAGCGGTGGAAGTGATCGTGATTGCTTCCAGCCGCTTTGAAGGTATTGCAGTGATGCCTCGATATTGAGGCATAACTGCAATACCTTTTTCTTCTTAAAAGGGAAGAGTCCACAGCTGCATTCATTACTTTTTGGAAATTCAGAACCTGGTCACCAGGAGACGGCAAAGACACCCCAGCCAAAGGCTTAAATACCTCCCTCACTTCCCTCATCTCCCAGTCATTCTTTGCCTTTCGCCACAGGAGGTTGGCAGAGAAGTGTACAGAAGTTTGAGATAGTCTCTTATCGAGTGTAGTACTCTTCGCAATGGGACTGGAGTTTTAAGTAATCCTGTCAGCCTCTCAGTGAGAGCATGGATGAAAGTTAGAGTCTGGAGATGCAAGGGAGAGTTTTCCTGCGAACCCATCCCGACTTATATTAACAGCTCCTTGGTAATCAGCGTTGACAAGTTTCGCTGCCTACCTTTCTTCACTCAAGTCCATTCAGAAGCAAGGCTATCTGCCACACTTGAAGGGCCGTGTTCCTGTTCCACGGCGTAGATTCCGGTAAGATTGTTTATTTTATTTCAAAATAGGAATGTAATGTTAACGAAACAAGGTAGGGTCCCTGTGGGACTCCTTTTATCTTAATAAGGAATCATGGGTTAATATCTCCTGAGGGGGGTTATTGAACAGGGGGGACCATTAATCATTTTTGTTATATGGTTCTGCAAATGTGTAGCTATACTTAGGCTTTCGGCCTTTACGGAACATAACGGCCTTTTAATGATGCGATCTTTCCAGATTGCGCGCCCTTTTTCTTTCTAATGACACGGTGAGTCCACGGATGATCTAATTACTATTGGGAAAATCATCCTTGCCCAGCAGGAGGCAGCAAAGAGCACCTCCCTTCCCTCCAACCCCAGTCATTCTCTTTGCCTACGTTAGAGCAAGGAAAAGGTAAAGTTTAGGTGTTAGAAAGAAGATTCTTCAAGCAAGATTTTATTATTTTTAAGTAGTGCAAGATTGTGCTGCTTTGTCCTAGGGTGTAGCCGTAGTCCATATCAGTCTCTTCAGTAGAGCAGTGGTGGATTTCAAGCAATGGGAACTTGTGGGTTATAATCGTCACTGCGCCTCCCATATATTTAATGCTGCCCTAACTTCAAAAGCCTGAGTAAAATTACTTGTTTTTTTCCACAGGTCCATGTGAGGGAACAGGCCTCTCAAACCTAGTGAGCTGCCTTGCAGATTTCTAAAGGTAAGTGCTAACTTTTTATTTTCTGGGAGCGTATACAGAATAAAAGATGACACTTTAAAAGTACTACTGGGACAAAAGACATCCTCATATGGCTTAGGGGATCATTTTATTATGGGCAGTAATGGCAGGCACTGGGGACGAGGAGAGCAGGCTCAGAGGTAGTGTTTTTTACTTTTGTATATATCGGACTGCTTTACAATACATTTGGCCAAACTGGAGGTTAATCTTGTAACACCCACGATGGGCAGGGTTAGCTGAGGTGGCAAATTCTGTTGCGCGCCTTTCTCCAATACACTTCCTGTGTTTCGGAGCGGAGAAAGCTTTGTCACAGTTTTTAGCAGTGTTGCGGATAACGGACTTCAATTGACAGAAAATAGAAGTTGAGTCCGGTTCATCTAGCAGAGTATATACTCCGGTGTCAGTCAGGTAAGCACCTCAGCAAAGCTAAGCTGAGGTGTAGAGGTTGTCCGGAGTGTTTTTTTGTGATACTTTATTATTTTGTTGCAGAAAAATAAAGCAGTTTCGTTTTAAAATTTAAAGGAACAGTAACGATTTTTTGTGGAGTATTTTCTAAAATATCAGTTGTTTATCTATTTATTCTGTTTATGGTGAATAAAGATGGACCAAGAGGCCCTGCAAGATGTTACATGTTCTTTATGTTTTGATGCTAATGTGGAACCACCAATCCCTTTCTGTTCCTCATGTAATTGAGAGAACTTTACATTACAGGGATAGACTTTTTTTTCTGAGCCAATATTGTCTAGGGCGGATGCTGTTCAGGAGTCTTCTGACAATGTTCAAGATATGCCGCAACTTTCTCCTCAAATGTCCCAAAATTTATCGTCCACACATCCAGTGATTTGCGCTTCCTCTCTCTTACTCCACCTGGAGTTACGTTGCAAGACATCACTTCCCTCATGTGCTCTGTGGTTTCTGATGCGTTGTCTGCTTTTCCCATGCTGCAGGGAAAGCGCAAGAGGAAATGTAAACAATCAGTAAGTAAGGTTGCTGACACAGTCGTGGCTATTCCGAATGCCCCCTCCCAGAAATCTGAGGAGGAAGATACTTTGGTAGCATCTGAGGGTGAAATCTCTGTGTAATTCCTTCTGCTGATACTAAAGTTGTATCCTTCAGGTTAAAGCTAGAACACCTCAGTGTGTTACTTAAGGAGGTTTTAGCTACCCTGGACGACAACGACACTACTGTCGTAGTCAATCCTAAGAAGTCTAGTAAACTAAACAAATATTTTGATGTACATTCCATGGTGGAGGTTTTTCCTGTACTAGATCGAGCTACAGAGATTATTGCTAGGGAATGGGAGAGACCGAGTATCCCTTTTTCTCCATCGTCTATATTTAAGAAGATGTTTCCTATAGCAGACTCTATCAAGCAGTCTTGGCAGACAGCCAGCATGGAGATTACCCCTTCCACCTTGGGTACTAAGAGGACCACTATTCCCATAAAAGATAGTTGTTCCTTTAAAGATCCTATGGACAAGAAATTAGAGGGGTTACTCAAGAAAATGTATGTACACCAGGGTTTACAATGGTAACCTGCTTTGTGTATTGCTACCGTCACTAGTGCGGTAGCATACTGGTTTGATGCGTTGTCTGATTCTATTCGGACAGACACTCCCCTTGAAGAGATCCAGAATAGGATCAAGTCCCTTAAGTTGGCCAATTCCTTTATTACGGATGCCTCCCTACAGGTTATTAAACTGGGAGCAAAGATTTCTGGTTTTGCTGTGCTGGCCCACAGAGCTTTATGGTTGAAATCTTGGTCTGCGGATGTGTCATCTAAGTCTAAGCTTTTGGCGATCCCTTACAAGGGGCAGACCTTGTTTGGGCCGGGATTGACGGAAATAATTTCTGATATTACGGGAGGAAAGGGCCATTTCCTCCCTCAGGACAAGAGGAATAAGCAGAAGGGACGTCAGAGCAATTTTCGTTCCTTTCGAAACTTCAAGGGTAAACCTTCCTCTCCTTCTTCCAAGCAGGAACAGTCCAAGCCTTCCTGGACCTCAACCAGTCTTGGAACAAGGGAAAACAATCCAAGAAGCCTGCTATTGACTCAAAAGCAGCATGAAGGGCCTGCCCCCGATCCGGGCTGGATCTTGTGGGGGGAAGACTTTCCTTCTTTGCTCAGGCTTGGGTTCGGGATGTTCAGGATCCCTGGGCGGTGGACATTGTGTCCCAGGAATACAAGCTAGCGTTCAAGACCTTCCCTCCCAGGGGCAGGTTTCTGCTTTCAAGATTATCTGTAGACCAGATAAAGAGAGAGGCGTTCTTACACTGTGTCCGGGACCTTTCTGACCTAGGAGTCATAGTTCCTGTCCCAATGCAGGAACAGGGTCTGGGGTTCTACTCCAATCGGTTCCCAAAAAAGAGGGAACCTTCAGACCAATTTTAGATCTCAAAGGTCTAAACAAATTCCTCAGACTACCATCCTTCAAGATGGAAACTATTCGTTCCATTCTTCCCTTGGTTCAAGAGGGTCAATTTATGACAACGGTAGATTTAAAGGACGCGTACCTGCATGTTCCCATCCACAAGGACCATCACAAGTTTCTGAGGTTCGCATTTCTAGACAAACACTTCCAGTTTGTGGCTCTTCCATTCGGCCTTGCCACAGCTTCCAGAATTTTTTCAAAGGTTCTGGGATCACTGTTGGCGGTGCTCCGATTGCGGGGCATTGCAGTGGTGCCTTATGTGGACGACATTCTGGTTCAGGCGCCATCCTTTCAGCAAGCAAAATCCCACACGGAAATGTTATCCTTCCTGAGATCTCACGGATGGAAGGTGAATTTGGAAAAGAGTTCCTTAGTTCTAACTACAAGGGTAGTTTTCTTGGGAACCATAATAGATTCCTTATCAATGAAAATATTTCTGACAGAAGTCAGGAAATTAAAGATAGTCGATTCTTGTCTAGCGCTTCAGTCCTCTCCTCGACCATCAGTGGCTCAATGTATGGAGGTAATCGGTCTGATGGTAGCGGCATCCCATTTGCCTGTTTCCACCTCAGACCTCTGCAGTTTTGCATGCTGAGGCAGTAGAATGGAGATTATGCGGATCCACAGTTACATCAGGAGCAGGAGACAAGGGATTCCCTTCTTTGGTTGTTGTCTCAGGATCATCTATCCCAGGGAACATGCTTCCGCAGACCCACTTGGGTGATTTCGACAACGGACACCAGCCTACTGGGATGGGGAGTCTGGGGCTCTCTAAAGGCTCATGGACTCGGTCGGAGTCTGTTCTATCCATAAACATTCTGGAGCTGAGAGCAATCTTCAGTGCTCTTCTGGCCTGGCCTCAGTTAGCCTCGGCCCAGTTTATCAGGTTCCAGTCGGACAACATAACTTCAGTGACCTACATCAACCATCAAGGGGTAACTCGAAGTTCCTTGGCCATGACAGAGGTAGCCAAGATAATTCAGTGGGCGGAGACCCACAACTTCTGTCTGTCGGCGATCCACATCCCAAGAGTGGACAACTGGGAAGTGAATTTTCTGAGCAGACAGACCTTTTACCCGGGGGAGTGGGAACTCCAGCCCGAAGTGTTTTCAAGCTTGATTCTCAAATGGGGACAGCCGGAACTGGATCTCATGGCATCTCGGCAGAATGCCACGCTCCCAAGGTACGGGTCGAGGTCAAGGGAACCTCAGGCTGTACTGATAGACGCTCTGGCAGTACCTTGGAATTTCAGTCTAGCATACCTTTTTCCTCCGTTTGCTCTTCTTCCTCGGGTCATTGCTCAAATCAAGCAGGAGAGGGCATCGGTGATCCTCATTGTACCGCTTGGCCTCGCAGGATTTGGTATGCAGATCTGGTGGACATGTCTCTTCTACCTTGGAGACTTCCGTTGAGGAAGGACCTTCTAATTCAAGGGCCCTTCCTTCACCCAAATCTAGTTTCTCTGAAGCTGACTGCTTGGAGATTGAACACTTAATTTCTCTTGTAAGGTGTATCCAGTCCACGGATCATCCATTACTTGTGGGATATTCTCATTCCCAACAGGAAGTTGCAAGAGGACACCCACAGCAGAGCTGTAATATAGCTCCTCCCCTAACTGTCATAGCCAGTCATTCTCTTGCAACTCTCAACAAGCAAGGACGTTGTAGGAGAGAGTGGTTAAATATAGCTAGTTTATTTTCTTCAAGTTTGTTATTTTTAAATAGTACCGGAGTTGTGCTATTTTATCTCAGGCAGTAAATAGAAGAAGAATCTGCCTGAGGTTTCTATGATCTTAGCAGGTTGTAACTAAGATCCATTGCTGTTCTCACATATGTCTGAGGGGATTACACAGATGAGGTAACTTCAGCGAGAGAATGGCGTGCAGTTTATTCTGCTATCAGGTATGTGCAGTTATAATTTTTTCTAGAGATGGAAAACACTAGAAAATGCTTCTGATATCGGATTAATGTAAGTTAAGCCTGAATACAGTGATTTAATAACGACTGGTATCATGCTTACTCCCAGGGGTAATACCCTTATGATATTTACAATATAAAACGTTTGCTGGCATGTTTAATGGTTTTTATATATGCTTTGGTGATAAAACTTTATTGGGGCCTAGTTTTTTCCACATGGCTGGCTTAAATTTTGACTAGAAACAATTTCCACTGTTGTAGTATAAAAGTTACAGTTGATGCAGTTAAAATTACAAACTGTGAAATCTAGCTTTCTAGGGACTCTGATAGATTCTGTAGAAATGAAAATTCAACTGACGGAGTCCAGGTTATCAAAGCTTCTAAATTCCTGCCGGGTTCTTCATTCCATTCCGCGCCCTTCGGTGGTTCAGTGTATGGAAGTAATCGGCTTAATGGTAGCGGCAATGGACATAGTGCCGTTTGCATGCTTACATCTCAGACCGCTGCAACTATGCATGCTCAGTCAGTGGAGCGGGGATTACACAGATTTGTCCCCCTCAACTGAATCTGGACCAAGAGACCAGGGATTCTGTTCTCTGGTGGCTATCTCGGGTCCATCTGTCCAAAGGTATGACCTTTCGCAGGCCAGATTGGACAATTGTTACGACAGATGCCAGCCTTCTAGGTTGGGGTGCAGTCTGGAACTCCCTGAAGGCTCAGGGATCGTGGACTCAGGAGGAGTCTCTCCTTCCATTAAATATTCTGGAACTAAGAGCGATATTCAAGGCTCTTCAGGCTTGGCCTCAGTTAGCAACTCTGAGGTACATCAGATTTCAGTCGGACAACATCACGACTGTAGCTTACATCAACCATCAAGGGGGAATAAGAAGTTCCCTAGAGATGTTAGAAGTTTCAAAAATTATTCGCTGGGCAGAGAGCACTGGGAGGCGGATTTTCTAAGTCGTCAGACTTTTCATCCGGGAGAGTGGGAACTCCATCCGGAGGCATTTGCCCAACTGATTCATCGTTGGGGCAAACCAGAACTGGATCTCATGGCGTCTCGCCAGAACGCCAAGCTTCCGTGTTACGGATCCAGGTCCAGGGATCCCAAGGCGACACTGATAGATGCTCTAGCAGCGCCCTGGTCTTTCAACCTGGCTTATGTGTTTCCACCGTTTCCTCTGCTCCCTCGATTGATTGCCAAGATCAAGCAGGAGAGAGCATCGGTGATTCTGATACCACCTGAGTGGCCACGCAGGACCTGGTATGCAGATCTAGTGGACATGTCATCCTTTCCACCATGGTCTCTGCCTCTGAGACAGGACCTTCTACTTCAGGGTCCTTTCAACCATCCAAATCTAATTTCTCTGAGGCTGACTGCCTGGAGATTGAACGTTTGATTTTATCAAAGCGTGGCTTCTCCGAGTCAGTTATTGATACCTTAAGACAGGCACGAAAGCCTGTCACCAGGAAAATTTACCATAAGGTATGGCTTAGATATCTTTATTGGTGTGAATCCTAGGGTTACTCATGGAGTAAGGTCAGGATTGCTAGGATATTATCTTTTCTCCAAGAAGGTTTGGAAAAAGGATTGTCAGCTAGTTAAGCGTCTGGCAGATGTTCCAGACGTTCAGGCATTTTGTCAGGCTTTAGTTAGAATCAAGCCTGTGTTTAAACCTGTTGCTCCACCATGGAGCTTAAACTTGGTTCTTAAGGTTCTTCAAGGAGTTCCGTTTGAACCTCTTCATTCCATAGATATCAAGCTTTTATCTTGGAAAGTTCTTTTTTTGGTAGCTATTTCCTCGGCTCGTAGAGTCTCTGAGTTATCTGCCTTACAATGTGATTCTCCTTATCTGATTTTTCATACGGATAAGGTAGTCCTGCGAACCAAACCTGGGTTCTTACCTAAGGTGGTATCTAACAAGAATATCAATCAAGAGATTGTTGTTCCATCCTTGTGTTACACAATTTGGACGTGGTCCGTGCTTTAAAGTTTTACTTACAAGCTACTAAAGATTTTCGTCAAACATCTGCTTTGTTTGTTGTCTACTCTGGACAGAGGAGAGGTCAAAAGGCTTCGGCAACCTCTTTTTCTTTTTGACTAAGAAGCTTAATCCGCTTAGCCTATGAGACTGCTGGACAGCAACCTCCTGAAAGGATTACAGCTCATTCCACTAGAGCTGTGGCTTCCACTTGGGCCTTTAAAAATGAGGCTTCATTTGATCAGATTTGCAAGGCGACGACTTGGTCTTCGCTTCATATTTTTTAAAAATTTTACAAATTTGATACTTTTGCTTCTTCGGAGGCTATATTTGGGAGAAAGGTTTTACGGGCAGTGGTTCCTTCCATTTAAGTTCCTGCCTTGTCCCTCCCTTCATCCGTGTACTTTAGCTTTGGTATTGGTATCCCACAAGTAATGGATGATCCGTGGACTGGATACACCTTACAAGAGAAAACACAATTTATGCTTACCTGATAAATTTATTTCTCTTGTGGTGTATCCAGTCCACGGCCCGCCCTGTCATTTTAAGGCAGGTAATTTTTAAATTTAAACTACAGTAACCACTGCACCCTATGGTTCCTCCTTTCTCGGCTTGTTTTCGGTCGAATGACTGGCTATGACAGTTAGGGGAGGAGCTATATTACAGCTCTGCTGTGGGTGTCCTCTTGCAACTTCCTGTTGGGAATGAGAATATCCCACAAGTAATGGATGATCTGTGGACTGGATACACCACAAGAGAAATAAATTTATCAGGTAAGCATAAATTGTGTTTTTATCCAAGCAGGGCTTTTCAGAATCGGTCATAGAGACCATGATTCAGGCTCGTAAACCTGTAACTAGAAGGATTTACTACAAGATATGGCGTAAATATCTTTATTGGTGTGAATCCAAAGGATATTCTTGGAGTAGAGTTAGGACAGAATTCTAGGAATCCTTTCTCCAAGAGGGACTGGAGAAGGGTTTATCGGCAAGTTCCCTAAAGGGTCAAATATCTGCCTTGTCAATTTTGTTACACAAACGTCTGGCGGATGTCCTAGATGTGGAATCGTTTTGTCAGACTTTGTTCAGGATCAGGCCTGTGTTTTAGCCGGTTACTCCTCCCTGGAGTCTTAACCTAGTTCTTAAAGTTCTTCAACAGGCTCTGTTTGAGCCTATGCATTCCTTAGAGAATAAGTTGTTATCTTGGAAAGTTCTGTTTCTTGTTGCTATTTCATCTGCTCGTAGAGTTTCAGAGCTCTCGGCATTACAGCATGAATCCCCTTACCTTATTTTTCATCCGGATAAGGTGGTTTTGCGTACTAAGTTAGGGTTTCTCCCTAAGGTGGTTTCAGATCGGAACATTAATTAGGAGATTATTGTTCCTTCCTTGTGTCCTAAACCTTCTTCTCAGAAGGAACATCTGCTGCACAATTTAGACGTAGTGCGTGCATTAAAATTCTATTTACAGGCGACTAAGGATTTTCGTCAGTCTTCTGCTCTGTTTGTGGTCTTCTCTGTGAAACGTAAGGGGCAGAAAGCTACGAGCTACTTCTCTTTCTTTGTGGCTGAAGAGTATCATTCGCTTTGCCTATGAGACTGCTGGACAGCAGCCTCCTGAGAGAGTTACGGCTCATTCTACAAGGGCTGTTTCCTCTTCCTGGGCATTCAAAAATGAAGCTTCTGTTTAACAGATTTGCAGGGCTGTAACTTGGTCCTCTCTTCACACTTTTTAAAAATTCTATAAATTTGATACTTTTGTCTCGGCTGAAACTTTTTTTTTGGGACAAAGGTTCTTCAAGCATTGGTGCCTTCCGTTTAGCTTCCCTGTCTTGTCCCTCCCTTATCATCTGTGTACTCTAACTTGGGTATTGATTCCCAATAGTAATTAGATGATCTGTGGACTCACCGTGTCATTAGATAGGAAACTAAATTTATGCTTACCTGATAAATGTATTTCTTTCTTGACACAGTGAGTCCACGGCCCGCCCTGTTTTCTTAAAGACAGGTTTTGTTATAACCTTCAGACACCTCTACACCTTGTTGCTTTCTTTCTCTCCTTTGGTCGAATGACTGGGGTTGGAGGGAAAGAGGTGATATTTAACAGCTTTGCTGTGGTGCTCTTTGCCGCCTCCTGCTGGGCAGGAGTGATATTCCCAATAGTAATTAGATGATCCGTGGACTCACCGTGTCAAGAAATAAATTTATCAGGTAAGCATAAATTTCGTTTTTGTGACTGGCACAGTGCACCTCGTGACGGTGCAATTAAGTTGTTTTTTTCACTTTCGTATGATGACTGTGTGCGACCGAGAGTCTAGCTCGTAGGTTGTCTGGTTCACAGTAGGTGGTGAGTGCCCCAGCCATTGGGGGTGTCAAAGGGTGCGAGTTAGTTTTGTCTTTTTGTAATCCCAAGATTATGGAAGATTCTGATATGCACGACACGGATGCTTCTAATGTGTGTTGTGATGAATATGAAATGGCCTGGGTAATTAATGCGCATCAGTTATGTTCTGGGGTGCTGTTCTAGAGTACTCTCTTCTCCGGAGTCTGGGAGCTTAGAGTGCGTTGAGCTATCCGCCTCTGAGGTTTCCATAACCCATGAGGCGCGTGCCCAAGTCCCTTTCCCGGCTACGCACGCAGGTGTCCCTATGGCCTTCACTCCTCCGGAGAGTGGCTTGTTTCCGCCGGAGGTTATGGCACGGTTCCGCATGGCCATTTCTATGGCGCTGTCTGATTTATATCTCCCAAGTCAAGTATTTCTCAGATACTGTTCGTGCTCCGTTAATCTAGGTCCATCGAGCCTGGGATCGCCCGATTCAGTTCGGCCTTCTGGAGAAACGTTGGCCCCTGAGATTTCAGGGGCCCCAATCTCGGAGCCGAGGTCTCCAATAGATCCGGCGAGGGATGATTTTGCCTTCCGTTATAGGCTGGCTCGCTTTCGGGTTCTTTTAAGACATGTTTTGGCAATGTTAGAGGATCCCAGTCCTAGTGGGCAGAGGGATCCGAGGCCTTAGAAGTTGGATGGCAAGATGGATATGACGTTAGGGGATGGAGTCAATCTCTTCTTCATTTTATTTATGTTTTTTTTCTGTTCCATTTCTGAGCTTGGGTGAATGGGGCCTCTACTTGGCTGGTCCTGTTGTTCTCATTCACCTTGTGCGTTCACCCGATGGGTGCTGCCTTACATTTTATTTGTGATCTGGATGGATGTGTTTAATTTGTTTTTCCTTAAGCTCAGGCCTGTTAGATTCCGTTTTCATGAATGTTCTTCTCTGGAACTGATACTTGCGACTCGTGGTCGCGTGGGCACTGCCTTGGGAGTTGCGCACTTGCTTGAATATTAGAATTTTCTTTTTTTTAAATTTATTTATATCCAACAATGTATACGGTTACACAAGTTATTTGTCTTTTGCGCCACGCAGAGCCAAGTATCATATAGCATACATAAGAACAACTATCGTACATAATTAAATCCTTATTAATATTGTGTAAAAGATTTCTATTTGTACACATCGCTGGGGTTTTAACTTTTTTTAAAGCATAACATACTAAAGAAGAAGAAAAAAAAAATACATCACAGTACCAACACAGCCACCGGATAGAAAGGACACTAATAGAAGAACCGCTTAAAGATATACTTCTATCATTGGATATCCTCTGATTTTACACGGACATAAGGTACCGCTCTCGTATGATATTATAGATTGATCCTATACTATTAAAGCACAATCATCTACATACAAAAGTTTTCTGCTAGTACACTTCAAGACTCTGCTATTTTCCTCTAGAGTTTTTTTACCGCTTACTTTAGCAATATTTCATTTTATTTGTATATTTTATTTCTTATTTTAGCCAATAGTGCTATTGGACCCTTATCTATTCCTACATTCCCCGTTTTATATTGTGTATACACCCACAGCACATTGATTTTGGTTTATGTAATTTACATTTTACTTTCTACTCTTTTGTAATCTGCTTTTATTCGAGCTAATCTTAAGAGCTTAAGTAATTACACTAACTCTGTATTTTACTACCACTATTTTTTACCATTCGTTTGGTATCATTTTTTATCTTGTTTTTCCTGTATATTCTCTATTAAATTCTTATCTTACTTAGATATTTGTTGTTTTATTCAGCTAATTATTTTTTTAGCCTGTACTATCTGTTTTTTTCTGGCGGACTGAGTGATATTTCCTCACACCCTTATATTTTGGTTATAACCCTAGCTTTAGCGCCAGTACTACTCCTATATTCTGTGCATTTTCCCTTGGTTTTTTTTTAGAGGGACCCCCACCTCTGTACTCGGCTTAGGGTAGATATTTAGCGCCAATTCTCACACTCCTTTCATACTTACCCATACAGAAAAGACAGTGCCAGCATGCTGGTTGTCTGTGCTGTTTCTCCAACATTGGTGTGTCCGGTCCACGGCGTCATCCTTACTTGTGGGATATTCTCTTCCCCAACAGGAAATGGCAAAGAGTCCCAGCAAAGCTGGTCACATGATCCCTCCTAGGCTCCGCCCACCCCAGTCATTCTCTTTGCCGTTGCACAGGCAACATCTCCACGGAGATGGTTAAGAGTTTTTTGGTGTTTAAATGTAGTTTTTATTCTTCTATCAAGTGTTTGTTATTTTAAAATAGTGCTGGTATGTACTATTTACTCTGAAACAGAAAAAGGATGAAGATTTCTGTTTGTAAGAGGAAGATGATTTTAGCAGACAGTAACTAAAATCGATTGCTGTTTCCACACAGGACTGTTGAGATGAAGTAACTTCAGTTGGGGGAAACAGTTAGCAGACATTTCTGCTTAAGGTATGACTAGCCATATTTCTAACAAGACCATGTAATGCTGGAAGGCTGTCATTTCCCCTCATGGGGACCGGTAAGCCATTTTCTTTGTTAAACATAAAAGAATAAAGGGCTTCAAAAAGGGCTTAAAAACTGGTAGACATTTTTCTGGGCTAAAACGATTGCTTTACTAGGCATATTATGCAGATTCTAACTAATAATTGGTATTATAATCTTGGGGAACGTTTAGAAAAACGGCAGGTACTGTGTTGGACACATTTTTCAGATGGGGGCCTTTCTAGTTATAGACAGAGCCTCATTTTCGCGCCATTAATGTGCAGTTGTTTTTGGAGAGCAAGGCATGCAGATGCATGTGTGAGGAGCTAAGAATCACTGAAAAAGCTTATAGAAGGCGTCATTTGGTATCGTATTCCCCTCTGGGCTTGGTTGGGTCTCAGCAAAGCATATAGCTGGGACTGTATAGGGGTTAAATGTAAAAACGGCTCCGGTTCCGTTATTTTAAGGGTTAAAGCTCTGAAATTTGGTGTGCAATACTTTTAATGCTTTAAGACACTGTGGTGAAATTTTGGTAATTTTTGAACAATTCCTTCATACTTTTTCACATATTCAGTAATAAAGTGTTTTCAGTTTGAAATTTAAAGAGACAGTAACGGTTTTATTTTAAAACGTTTTTTTTGTGCTTGGTTGACAAGTTTAAGCCTGTTTAACATGTCTGTACCATCAGATAAGCTATGTTCTATATGTATGAAAGCCAATGTGTCTCCCCATTTAAATTTATGTGATAAGTGTGCCATAGTGTCCAAACAAAGTAAGGACAGTAATGCCACAGATGATGATATTGCCCAAGATGATTCCTCAAATGAGGGGAGTAAACATGATACTACATCATCCCCTAATGTGTCTACACCAGTTTTGCCCACACAGGAGGCCCCTAGTACATCTAGTGCGCCAATACTTATTACCATGCAACAATTAACGGCTGTAATGGATAACTCCATAGCAAATCTTTTATCCAAAATGCCTACTTATCAGAGAAAGCGCGATTGCTCTGTTTTAAACACTGAAGAGCAGGAGGGCGCTGATGATATTTGCTCTGACATACCCTCACACCAATCTCAAGGGGCCATGAGGGAGGTTTTGTCTGATGGAGAAATCTCAGATTCAGAAAAAATTTCTCATCAAGCTGAAACTGATGTTGTGACATTTAAATTTAAATTAGAACATCTCCGCGCACTGCTTAAGGAGGTGTTATCTACTCTGGATGATTGTGACAATTTGGTCATTCCAGAGAAATTATGTAAGATGGACAAGTTCCTAGAGGTTCCGGTGCCCCCCGACGCTTTTCCTATACCCAAGCGGGTGGCGGACATAGTAAATAAAGAGTGGGAAAGGCCCGGCATACCTTTTGTTCCCCCCCCTATATTTAAGAAATTATTTCCTATAGTCGACCCCAGAAAGGACTTATGGCAGACAGTCCCCAAGGTCGAGGGGGCGGTTTCTACTCTAAACAAACGCACTACTATTCCTATCGAAGACAGTTGTGCTTTTAAAGATCCTATGGATAAAAAATTAGAGGGTTTGCTTAAAAAGATTTTTGTACAGCAAGGGTTCCTTCTACAACCAATTTCATGCATTGTTCCTGTCACTACGGCAGCGTGCTTCTGGTTCGAGGAACTAGAAAAGTCGCTCAGTAGAGATTCTTCGTATGAGGAGGTTATGGACAGAGTTCAAGCACTTAAATTGGCTAACTCTTTTGTTTTAGATGCCGCTTTGCAATTAGCTAGATTAGCGGCGAAAAATTCAGGGTTTGCTATCGTGGCGCGCAGAGCGCTTTGACTAAAGTCTTGGTCAGCGGATGTGTCATCCAAGACAAAATTGCTTAACATTCCTTTCAAAGGTAAAACATTATTTGGACCAGATTTGAAAGAGATTATTTCAGACATCACTGGAGGAAAGGGCCACGCCCTCCCACAGGATAGGTCTTTTAAGGCTAAAAATAAGCCTAATTTTCGTCCCTTTCGCAGAAACGGACCAGCCTCTAATTCTGCATCCTCTAAGCAAGAGGGTAATACTTCACAACCCAAACCAGCCTGGAAACCAATGCAAGGCTGGAACAAGGGTAAGCAGGCCAAGAAGCCTACCACTGCTACCAAAACAGCATGAAGGGATAGCCCCCGATCCGGAACCGGATCTAGTGCGGGGCAGACTCTCTCTCTTTGCTCAGGCTTGGGCAAGAGATGTTCAGGATCCTTGGGCGCTAGAAATAGTTTCTCAAGGTTATCTTCTGGAATTCAAGGAACTACCCCCAAGGGGAAGGTTCCACAGGTCTCAATTATCCTCAAACCAAATAAAGAGACAGGCATTCTTACATTGCGTAGAAGACCTGTTAAAGATGGGAGTGATACATCCAGTTCCAATAAAAGAACAAGGAATGGGATTTTACTCAAATCTGTTCGTAGTTCCCAAAAAAGAGGGAACATTCAGACCAATTTTGGATCTGAAGATCCTAAACAAATTTCTCAGGGTTCCATCGTTCAAAATGGAAACCATTCGAACGATCCTTCCCACCATCCAGGAAAGTCAATTTATGACCACCGTGGATTTAAAGGATGTGTACTTACATATTCCTATCCACAAGGAACATCATCAGTTCCTAAGGTTCGCTTTTCTGGACAAGCATTACCAGTTCGTGGCACTTCCATTCGGATTAGCCACTGCTCCGAGAATTTTCACAAAGGTACTAGGGTCCCTTCTAGCGGTTCTAAGACCAAGGGGCATTGCAGTAGTACCTTACTTGGACGACATCCTAATTCAAGCGTCGTCCCTGTCAAAAGCAAAGGCTCATACGGACATCGTCCTAGCCTTTCTCAGATCTCACGGATGGAAGGTGAACAAAGAAAAAAGTTCTCTGTCCCCGTCAACAAGAGTTCCCTTCTTGGGAACAATAATAGATTCCTTAGAAATGAGGATTTTTCTGACAGAGGTCAGAAAATCAAAACTTCTAAGCTCTTGTCAAGTACTTCACTCTGTTCCTCGTCCTTCCATAGCGCAGTGCATGGAGGTAATAGGTTTGATGGTTGCAACAATGGACATAGTTCCTTTTGCACGAATTCATCTAAGACCCATTACAACTGTGCATGCTCAAACAGTGGAATGGGGATTATACAGACTTGTCTCCGATGATTCAAGTAGATCAAAAGACCAGAGATTCACTCCGTTGGTGGCTGACCCTGGACAATCTGTCACAGGGAATGAGCTTCCGCAGACCAGAGTGGGTCATTGTCACGACCGACGCCAGTCTAGTGGGCTGGGGCGCGGTCTGGGAATCCCTGAAAGCTCAGGATCTATGGTCTCGGAAAGAGTCTCTTCTCCCGATAAACATTCTGGAACTGAGAGCGATATTCAATGCTCTCAAAGCTTGGCCTCAACTAGCAAAGGCCAAATTCATAAGGTTTCAATCAGACAACATGACGACTGTTGCATATATCAATCATCAGGGGGGAACAAGGAGTTCCCTGGCGATGAAAGAAGTGACCAAGATAATTCAATGGGCGGAGGATCACTCCTGCCACTTGTCTGCGATCCACATCCCAGGAGTGGGAAATTGGGAAGCGGATTTTCTGAGTCGTCAGACATTCCATCCGGGGGAGTGGGAACTCCATCCGGAAATCTTTGCCCAAATAACTCATTTATGGGGCATTCCAGACATGGATCTGATGGCGTCTCGTCAGAACTTCAAGGTTCCTTGCTACGGGTCCAGATCCAGGGATCCCAAGGCGACTCTAGTAGATGCACTAGTAGCAGCTTGGACCTTCAACCTAGCTTATGTATTCCCACCGTTTCCTCTCATTCCCAGGCTGGTAGCCAGGATCAATCAGGAGAGGGCCTCGGTGATCTTGATAGCTCCTGCGTGGCCACGCAGGACTTGGTATGCAGACCTGGTGAATATGTCATCGGCTCCACCATGGAAGCTACCTTTGAGACAGGACCTTCTTGTTCAGGGTCCATTCGAACATCCGAATCTGGTTTCCCTCCAACTGACGGCTTGGAGATTGAACGCTTGATTTTATCAAAGCGTGGGTTTTCAGATTCTGTAATAGATACTCTAATTCAGGCTAGAAAGCCTGTAACTAGAAAAATTTACCATAAAATATGGAAAAAATATATCTGTTGGTGTGAATCCAAAGGATTGCCATGGAACAAGATAAAAATTCCTAAGATTCTATCCTTTCTACAAGAAGGTTTGGAGAAAGGATTATCTGCAAGTTCTCTAAAGGGACAGATTTCTGCTTTATCTGTCTTACTACACAAACGACTGGCAGCTATGCCAGATGTTCAAGCATTTGTTCAGGCTCTGGTTAGGATCAAGCCTGTTTACAGACCTTTGACTCCTCCCTGGAGTTTAAATCTAGTTCTTTCAGTTCTTCAAGGGGTTCCGTTTGAACCCTTACATTCCGTAGATATTAAGTTACTATCTTGGAAAGTTTTGTTTTTGGTTGCAATCTCTTCTGCTAGAAGAGTTTCAGAGTTATCTGCTCTGCAGTGTTCTCCTCCTTATCTGGTGTTCCATGCAGATAAGGTGGTTTTGCGTACTAAGCCTGGTTTTCTTCCTAAAGTTGTTTCTAACAAAAATATTAACCAGGAGATAGTTGTACCTTCTTTGTGTCCGAATCCAGTTTCAAAGAAGGAACGTTTGTTACACAATTTGGACGTAGTTCGTGCTCTAAAATTCTATTTAGAGGCTACTAAAGATTTCAGACAAACATCTTCCTTGTTTGTTGTTTATTCTGGTAAAAGGAGAGGTCAAAAAGCGACTTCTACCTCTCTTTCCTTTTGGCTTAAAAGCATTATCCGATTGGCTTATGAGACTGCCGGACGGCAGCCTCCTGAAAGAATCACAGCTCACTCCACTAGGGCTGTGGCTTCCACATGGGCCTTCAAGAACGAGGCTTCTGTTGACCAGATATGTAAGGCAGCGACTTGGTCTTCACTGCACACTTTTGCCAAATTTTACAAATTTGATACTTTTGCTTCTTCGGGGGCTATTTTTGGGAGAAAGGTTTTGCAAGCTGTGGTGCCTTCCGTTTAGGTGACCTGATTTGCTCCCTCCCTTCATCCGTGTCCTAAAGCTTTGGTATTGGTTCCCACAAGTAAGGATGACGCCGTGGACCGGACACACCAATGTTGGAGAAAACAGAATTTATGCTTACCTGATAAATTACTTTCTCCAACGGTGTGTCCGGTCCACGGCCCGCCCTGGTTTTTTTTTTTTAATCAGGTCTGATGAATTATTTTCTCTTACTACAGTCACCACGGTATCATATGATTTCTCCTATATATATTACCTCCTGTCCGTCGGTCGAATGACTGGGGTGGGCGGAGCCTAGGAGGGATCATGTGACCAGCTTTGCTGGGACTCTTTGCCATTTCCTGTTGGGGAAGAGAATATCCCACAAGTAAGGATGACGCCGTGGACCGGACACACCGTTGGAGAAAGTAATTTATCAGGTAAGCATAAATTCTGTTTTTTATATTTACTGCACCTGACTCTTCTATATTTCCCTGCTGAATATTCCCTATTCTTAGGCTGGTTATTGCACACATATTTTGCTCTCTTTAAATATTTGTTATGTGCAATTTAGATGTAGTTATAAATAGCAATGCATTCAAAAAAGTTTATGCACATAGTTTTTATAGTAGTTTTAGGAGCTATAAATCTGTTTGTATTAAGTTTACAATATGCAGGGAGGTAGGGCAGAGTTTGCGGTATTTGTCATTTTATCCTAAATGTTGGTGTTTCCTAGCATTGCGTAACTTTATATTAGTTACTGCAGTGTGTTTGCAGATAACTGAAACAAAGTCCCAGGCTCACTCTTGCTTGCTGTAAAGCCTGTCTCTATTCCAGTTCAGTGTCCTTCAGACTTTACCAAGTTGCCTATTTTGGTAGTTTGATTTATCCTGTGGTGAAAAACAGTTTCAGTTGATGGGGATTTAATCTAATTTCCTTTAGCCTTGAAGTGTGGCCCCTTGTCAAAAACATTTTCTTTCCTAAGATATGGAGAGTCTGCAACTTCATTCAATTACTAGTGGGAATATCACTCCTGGCCAGCAAGAGGAGGCAATGAGCATCACAGCAAAGCTGTTAAGTGTCACTCCCCTACACATAAACCCCAGTCATTCTCTTTGTCTCTGTCAATGGAGGAGGTGAAGTTGGTGTCTGAAAAAAATGAATTCCTTTTTCAGGTACTTTTCCCTGCAAGCAAGGATTTGGTTTTAGCTGAGTCCAAATCAATCTCTTCAGTAGAGTAGTGGTGGCTTTTAAGCAGTTAAGAAGTTGTGAGTTAGTCCTTGTTTTGTTTCCTAACACATTGCTGCCCATGGTACAGAAAGCCAGAGTTTGTTACTCTGTTCTTTCTTTTTCTACAGGTCTCTGTAAGGAGTATGTGTCCTTTCACACCTTGCGAGCAGTCTTCCTGCCAAACAGCTAGACTGCAGGTAAGTGATTTTGTCTTCTAGGTCTTGGAGACTTGCACTTCAGAAGAATGTCATATGCAGTAGATGAGGACATTTTTAAAATCCTTTATACAGGATTTTCTTTGACAGTGGGCAGGCACATTATGTATGTTGAGACTAGGGGTTAATCTTCCCTTTATTGGGACGTTTTTTCTCTTTGGGCTAATTTTGTTGAAAAACTTATTAGTATGTGTGTGGCTTATGTTTTATACAGGGATTTATGTATAAACTTAAAATTTGGCAGTTGGTTTTCTTTGCTTAGCTAGAACAGGCTAACAGAGACTGCTTGAGTGTTTGTATAAATTAAGCTCAGGTGTTGTAGATAAAGGGAAACGTGTACCTTTTACTTGCTGCATAGTTTCCTTTCTCTGCCGGTCATGTGACTTATCTCTGCTGTCGGATATTCACGGAGTAGGGTAATTGAATTTCAGTTTCTTCGATCTACTATATGATCGTTTTAGAGACTTCTAGCAGCCAAATTGTTTATAAGTGTTACGGTAAGGCACCTCAGCCTGCCTGAGGTGTAGGGGGTCTGATTGGTTAATTATTTTAAAGAATTTTTGCAAAACGTTAAGCGGCTGTGGTATTAAAAGTTCTTAAAGTGACAGTGTATTTAAAAAAAATTCTACAATTTGGAGATTTTTTTATTTAGTATTATGGATATGGACCAAGACTGTGTTGACAAATGCTTGTTATGCCTTGAGGCGCAAATTGTTTTGCCTATGCAATTCTGTGCTGCATGCTTAGCTAGAACACTTCAATTTAAAGATAAACTGTTGCCCTCTGAGCCCAATGTCTCTCAGGATGATGCTGTTCAGGCTATGCCACAGCTTTCTCCTCAAAAGTCCCAAGCCTCTATGGCATCACATACAGTGCCCTGCAGTACTTCTCAGCCACCTGAATGAGTTTATTTGCCTGCAGATTTTGCTGCACAGGTATCTTCTGCGATATCTGTGGCATTATCTGCTTTTCCTATGCTGGGAAAATGCAAGAGGAAAATTAGACATTCAGATAGTAAGGTTTCTGTTCCACCTACTGCTACGCAGGTTGCCCTCCCTCATAAGTCTGATGAGGAGGATATGTCGGTAGCCTCTGAGGGTTAAATCTCAGATTCGGAAAGTATTAATCCTTCATCTGATACTAAAGAAGTAAACTTCAGATTTAAGCTTAAATACCTTTGTGTACTGTTAAAGGAGGTATTGGTTACTTTGGACGACTTCAATACTTCTGTTGTTGTCAACCCTAAGAAGTCTAGTAAACTTAATAAATACTATGATGTTCCTTCCTCTGTGGAAGTTTTTCCTGTAATTATTTGAAGATGTATGTTCATCAAGGTCTTCAATGGCAACCTGCAGTTTGTATTGCCACAGTAGCAAGTGCGGCATCTTATTGGTGAGACGCCTTGTCTGAATCAATTTTTGTAGAGACTCCGTTGGAGGAGATACAAGATAGGATTAAGGCTCTCAAACTACCCAATTCCTTTATTTCTGATGCCAAGATGTTTGGCTTCTCTGTCCTAGCCCGTAGGGCATTGTGGCTAAAATCTTGGTCAGCTGATGTTAGCTCTAGGTCCAAGTTTCTGGCGCTTCCTTACAAGGGTAAGACCTTTTTTTTTTCGGATAGATGCTCTGGCTGTTTCTTGGGATTTCAGTCTAGCATACCTCAGTTTCCGCTCTTTCCACGAGTTATTGCTCATATCAAACAAGAGAGCATCTGTAATTCTAATTGCTCCTCGCATGATCTGGTATGCAGACCTAGTGAAGATGTCATCTTGGCCGCCTTGGAGGTTGCCTCTGAGGAAGGACCTTCTAACTCGGGGTCCATTCCTCCATCCAAATCTCATTTCTCAGAAGATGAGATTTGGATGGAGATTGAACGCTTAGTTCTGTCAAAACGTGGATTTTCTGAGTCGGTCATTGAGACTATTATCCAGGCTCACAAGCCTATTACTCAAAAAATTTACCATAAGGTATGGCATAAATACCTTTATTGGTGTGAATCTAAGGGCTAGTCTTGGATTAGGTGCAGGATTCCTAGAATGTTGTATTTTCTCCAGGAAGGTCCGGAGAAAGGGTTGTCAGTGAGTTCTCTGAAAGGTCAGATTTCTGCATTATCTATTTTGTTACACAAGCATCTGGCGGATGTGCCAGATGTTCAATCTTTTTGTCAGAATCAGGCCGGTGTTTAAACCTGTTGCTCCTCCTTGGAGCCTTAATCTTGTTCAAGTTTTGTAACAGGCTCCGTTTAAGCCAAAGCATTCCATAGATATTAAGTTGCTATCTTGGAACGCTTTGTTTCTTATTGCTATCTTTTCTGCTCTGAGAGTTTTCAGAACGCTCGGCTTTGCAGTGTGATTCACCTTACCTTATCTTTTATGTGGATAAGGAGTTTCTACGTACTAAATTGGGGTTTCTTCCTAAAGGGGTTTCAGGTAGAAATATTAATCAGGAAATTGTTGTTTCTTCTCTGTCCCAATCCTTCTCATAAAGAACGTCTGTCCCTTTTTCTTGGGCTTTCAAAAATGAAGCTTCTGTGAAACAGATTTGCAAGGCTGCAACTTTGTCCTCTCGTCTGAGGCCTCTTTTGAGAGAAAGGTTCTTCAAGCGGTGGTGCCTTCTGTTTAGGTCTGCCTGTCTTGTTCTCCCCTCCCTGTTCATTCTGTGTCCTCTAGCTTGGGTATTGGTTCCCACTAGTAATTGAATGTGGACTCTCCATATCTTAGGAAAGAAAACAAAATTTATGCTTACCTGATAAATTTCTCTTTCCAGATATGGAGAGTCCACGACCCCACCCTTTATTAAAACAGTTATTTTTTTTACTAAACCTCAGGCACCTCTACACATTTGATTCTAATGGTCAAGCATTCATAAATCCAAAGAATACATGTCACTTTTTGTATTTATAACAATAAGCGTATAGAGAATTTAACATTCTAATTATGTGCCTGATATCTGTCACCTTATAACCACAGTCTCCTCTCTATTATACCAAACATTTAAGTCCCAGTAATTAAGGGTTTTATCATTAGAATATGAATCTTACATCGATTAGTTAAATAATGAGGAGTACACTCCCAAACTTACAGCTATTTTCCAAATGTTACTATATGTCCTGTTAAACTTCTTTTACAATTGGGCATAATTCGTGCTTGGTATGGATTCAAGCACCTCTACTTAAGCGTATGTCCCTTTAAATATTTTAAAAGTTCAAAAAATAAAGTATTACGCTTAATATCCACTTTGTAATGAGGGACTTGCTAGCCTATATGAGTGTATAAGTCTATTCATACTTATGTGAGATTCCCTGGTTCTGTTCCTTTTTTAACTCTAGCCATTGTTTTCTACATTTTAATATACGGGTATGTTCCTTTAAATTGCAGATCACCCTGCCCGCTCTATTTATATATATATTTACATTTATAAAACTGATGATAGTAAGCGATTACCATTGTTTAACACTCCTATCTATATGCTTGCACTGGTGCCTCTTTTGACATTGTATTGTTACAACCCAGTTTATTTCCCTTTCCATATCTGTCACTTTTGTAATAGTTTCTCAGTATAATATATGAATGCACCTTATGCTAATTACGTTCAGCTGGGGCTTTGTTTTCGCGGCCACTTGGCTATTTAAGCCTGGTGTCTGTGCTCACAAAGTGTGTCTATGAGTAAGGCTAATTGTAGCCGAAACGCGTAAGACAGCTCAGCTTTCTTATTTTATGTTTATTATGTCTTAAACTTTTTTATCTGGTTTCCAATAAACATTGAACTTTTATTCTATAGTGCCTGGAGACTCGCCTGGTTTTTTGCTATTTTTGTTTGGATATACACTGTTACCAGGCTCGAATCTCGGCACTCAGGTGGATAGTTGGTGTATGGGGCTACGATCGTGTAGCAGGGAATCCCATTGGCGTATGTAGACTATTACGTCATGAACCAGGAAGTGCCGGATCACGCTTAGCCACAGCGTGCTTACAACAAAACACTACGGATGCTGTGAAGCGGTATGCCCTTTTGGACGGATATCGGAGCACAGGCGAAAAGACCTCCAGGAGTGAGGAGCAAGTGAAAGCCAGCGGGGCAGGATATCACAAAGGCTCGCGGAGAAAGGCTAAAGCAGCAAGTTTGGTGAGTTATACACCACTCCGGTGTTTAGCCGTATTTAAACCTGCCACACCGCAGATAGAGCTCTGTTCATATTTCCACATACTGCATGATTTACACGCACCAACAGCGTCTGGACAAGATTTATTTATTTCCCTCCCCATACACCAAACACCTTGAGCAACACTGGGAAGAGTTTCTTGCTTATACCAATTAACCCCTTGTTTCTTCCGTGTGCTCGGTGGGAAAGACTCTGTATACACGACATTACAGTGACACCTGTTGATGGACTTTCTTTGCTGTTTATATATTTACTTATCAGTTTACTTAAAGTCCTTAATATCTGTAATTATGGAAACCACTGATTTATTTTCACTGAGATCACTAACAGATATGGATATGGAAAGACTTTCTTTGGACGACACTTTCATTAAACAAACTGAATCTTTATCCATTAGTGACATTTTTCAATTACTGGAAAAGACTCTCTTGCAGGAGTATAGGATATGGTGGGATAAACGTGCCCTGGAGAAATATCTACAGATGAATCTCATACCAAGGGGACTGAGAC
The DNA here is from genome assembly GCF_027579735.1 of Bombina bombina. Taxonomy (NCBI): domain Eukaryota; kingdom Metazoa; phylum Chordata; class Amphibia; order Anura; family Bombinatoridae; genus Bombina; species Bombina bombina. Next base: position 242,559,044 of record NC_069503.1, on the reverse strand, counting down.
TCAATAAATACCCCTCTTTTAATGTTGATGATCCAGATTTCATCAAGGACTGGAATATCATATTAAGTGAATGTTCTAGTAGATTGATGGGTCTAATTATAAGATACAAAGAGTCACAGTTAAAAAAGACCAGGGAGGATTTAGTAAACATTCAAAAGGATCTCAATGCTTTTATAGATCATCCTAAATACCCACAGTTTGATAGAATCCTTCAAGAAACTATTAAAAAATTCAGAACTGACCTAGATAATTTTAAACTTAGGAAATATAACAGGGATTACGCAGACCATACCAACAACAAGGTTTACAATTGGCACCTGCGTTCTCAGTTTTCAAATATCAGACAAAGGAAATCTAGGTCTAACTCCAGATCAACTCATTCATCTAGTAAAGATAGATCTGAAAAGAGGGTCACTTTTTCAGATAATGATACTTCTGAGGATGACCGCTCAGATAATGAGAATAGATTTGACTCGAGCGGTCCCTCTGATGAAGAATCACAAGTTTTACGTCCAATTATTACGAATGTCAGACAGGATCCCATAGTCACGAGAAACGCCCATAAGAGGGATAACTCTACCCAATTGATCTCAGTTAATGATCAAAGGAATATGGAGTTTCTCAGTGACAATGAAATGGATCCAAGACCTACTGCCACCTCAGTCCCTATAAACAACTCAGCAGATACTCAGGTTTTTCAAATTGCCACCAGAGGTATCGCAGGAGGAGGGGTAAGAGGAAGAGGGGCAGGAGGCAGAAGGGGGCGTTACAGGGGCAGGGGAAGGAGGAACAAATATACCCTTTGAAGATTATCAATTTATCTTCTACTGCTTTGACTGATGGGGAGATGGAGGTACTTAGTCTGGGTTTAGGTTATGTCCCTACAAAGAAGTTTAACCTCTTCGACACGATTGTCGATGTTAATAAACTAATTAGAAATCTTACCCTAAAAAAATTTTTTTGGGACAAACACCAGGACGATACCTCCATATCCCCCTCAGATCCACCACTATGTACCACTCAAACACATATATATGATATAGTGGACTTTCAAGAAGTGTGCGATATACTTAGTCTGCAGGATCTAAGTGTTGAGGCACAAACAGATTCACTTACTTTAAAAACGTCACATGCTGGTTACAAACCGAAATCAGTGTTCTACCCCATTCGTGAAAGGGGACCTTTTTTAGAAGCCTTTCACAAAAGGGTAGAACAAGATTTGATTGAGCTCCATAATAATCCAAAACACACCTACCCTAACTTAACAGCATTACAAAAAGAATCTTTGGATAAATTAAAATCTAGACAAGACATCACCATAAAAGATTCAGACAAGGGAGGTAGTATTGTGGTCTTGGATAGATCCAAATACATAGAGGAGGCTCATAGACAATTATATGACAGAGATGTCTATCGAATTTTGAATTCTGATCCAACAGAATTATTTAAGACAAAGTTATGGAGTCTGCTGGACGATGGCCTGGAGGATGGAGTCATAGATCAGGATACTTTGGATTTTTTATATGTTTCTAACCCTGTTGTACCAATATTTCACCACCTCCCTAAGGTACATAAATCCTTGGAGGTGGTGAAAGGGAGACCTATTGTCTCGGGTATTGGATCACTATTTGAACAGCTATCTAGCTGGATTGACTCCCTACTGCAGCCCATTGTCCTGCAGATTCCATCATACCTACGTGACACTAAGCACCTTCTTAACTGTCTGAAACAAGTGGTTTGGAATAAAGATTGTTCTTGGTTGACAATTGACGTGGTTGGTCTGTACTCTGCCATTCCGCACGATCAAGGGCTGATAGCAGTTAGATGTCTTTTAGATCAATTAAGTAATTATGATGACACACTTAAGGAATTTATAGTTAAATCTTTAGACTTTCTCCTACACCATAATTACTTTAAGTTTGAGAATGAGTATTTCCTCCAGAGACGTGGGACCGCCATGGGTGCTAAATTTGCACCATCTTATGCGAATATTTTCATGGCATGGTGGGAGCGGTCCCACGTCTATGGTGAGGGTAACCCATATCGAGACTGCATCAACACCTATAAAAGATATATTGATGATCTTTTGATCATCTGGACTGGCACAGAAGATCAGAAATCTGATTTTGTGTCTTTTATCAACCAGAACGAAGCAGGATTAGAATTCACCTACCAATCTGATACCCATACGACAACATATCTAGATCTCACCCTAACAGGTGATGTTGAAAAGGGCCAGGTGATCACGAACTTGTACCGCAAACCCATTTCATGCAACAATATTCTGCATGCAAAAAGCAATCATCCCAGACACACGGGTTTTGGGATAGCAAAGGGACAATTTACACGCTTGAAGCGCAACTGTACAACAGATACTGACTTTGAAACAAATAGTGAGATACTAGCCACCCAACTTTTAGAAAGAGGGTATTCAAAGAAGGTTGTCAATAGGGCTTTATTGGAGGTTAAACGCATTGACAGGTCAACCATGTTGTCAACCAATTACAACTCTTCTAGGGGTGATAAGTTTGATAAGTTTAAACCCCTTTTCACAACCACTTATAGCTCCCAATATAGGGATATTTGTGCAATCATCACCAAACATCTCCCTATACTCACGGCAGAAGATAGTCTAAAAGACTATGTTCAATCTGGGTGCAATTTTGTAGCCAAAAGAGGCTGCACCATAGGGAACATGCTTTCACCGAGTATGTTAAAGAAAAAATCTGGTACTAGCAGTTGGTTACATGTTAAGGGGCATTATAAATGCCATTTTAACAAATGCATAGCCTGTAGCTACACACGTATTACAAAAAATTTTCAATCTATGGCTACTCAAAGGGTCTATTTCCTTAAGAACTGCACCAATTGCAGGACACACAATGTCATTTATTTGGTGGACTGCACATCTTGCAGAAAACAGTATGTAGGTTGCTCGACTAGAGAAGCACGCACTAGAATCCGTGAACATCTCAACAATATTGACAATGGCATTGAGTGTTCAGATCTAGCACGACACTTCATCCACATACATGGTAAAAATGTTAAAAGCTTTCAATGGCAGGTCATAGAGCAAATCAGGACACCAGACAGAGGAGGTGACATGACTACTAGATTACTATACCAAGAGGCATACTGGATATTCCAACTTAGAACTAGGAGACCGGAAGGTTTCAATATAGAAGGAGATGTTATTAACCTCTGGAAACGAAGCTGATTATTGGAATTCATTTGATTCTAATGGTCAAGCATTCATAAATCCAAAGAATACATGTCACTTTTTGTATTTATAACAATAAGCGTATAGAGAATTTAACATTCTAATTATGTGCCTGATATCTGTCACCTTATAACCACAGTCTCCTCTCTATTATACCAAACATTTAAGTCCCAGTAATTAAGGGTTTTATCATTAGAATATGAATCTTACATCGATTAGTTAAATAATGAGGAGTACACTCCCAAACTTACAGCTATTTTCCAAATGTTACTATATGTCCTGTTAAACTTCTTTTACAATTGGGCATAATTCGTGCTTGGTATGGATTCAAGCACCTCTACTTAAGCGTATGTCCCTTTAAATATTTTAAAAGTTCAAAAAATAAAGTATTACGCTTAATATCCACTTTGTAATGAGGGACTTGCTAGCCTATATGAGTGTATAAGTCTATTCATACTTATGTGAGATTCCCTGGTTCTGTTCCTTTTTTAACTCTAGCCATTGTTTTCTACATTTTAATATACGGGTATGTTCCTTTAAATTGCAGATCACCCTGCCCGCTCTATTTATATATATATTTACATTTATAAAACTGATGATAGTAAGCGATTACCATTGTTTAACACTCCTATCTATATGCTTGCACTGGTGCCTCTTTTGACATTGTATTGTTACAACCCAGTTTATTTCCCTTTCCATATCTGTCACTTTTGTAATAGTTTCTCAGTATAATATATGAATGCACCTTATGCTAATTACGTTCAGCTGGGGCTTTGTTTTCGCGGCCACTTGGCTATTTAAGCCTGGTGTCTGTGCTCACAAAGTGTGTCTATGAGTAAGGCTAATTGTAGCCGAAACGCGTAAGACAGCTCAGCTTTCTTATTTTATGTTTATTATGTCTTAAACTTTTTTATCTGGTTTCCAATAAACATTGAACTTTTATTCTATAGTGCCTGGAGACTCGCCTGGTTTTTTGCTATTTTTGTTTGGATATACACTGTTACCAGGCTCGAATCTCGGCACTCAGGTGGATAGTTGGTGTATGGGGCTACGATCGTGTAGCAGGGAATCCCATTGGCGTATGTAGACTATTACGTCATGAACCAGGAAGTGCCGGATCACGCTTAGCCACAGCGTGCTTACAACAAAACACTACGGATGCTGTGAAGCGGTATGCCCTTTTGGACGGATATCGGAGCACAGGCGAAAAGACCTCCAGGAGTGAGGAGCAAGTGAAAGCCAGCGGGGCAGGATATCACAAAGGCTCGCGGAGAAAGGCTAAAGCAGCAAGTTTGGTGAGTTATACACCACTCCGGTGTTTAGCCGTATTTAAACCTGCCACACCGCAGATAGAGCTCTGTTCATATTTCCACATACTGCATGATTTACACGCACCAACAGCGTCTGGACAAGATTTATTTATTTCCCTCCCCATACACCAAACACCTTGAGCAACACTGGGAAGAGTTTCTTGCTTATACCTCTACACCTTTGTGTTATTCCTTTTCCATTTCCCTTCGGTCGAATGACTGGGGATTATGGGTAGGGGAGTGACACTTAACAGCTTTGCTGTGGTGCTCTTTGCCTCCTCCTGCTGGCCAGGAGTAATATTCCCACTAGTAATTGAATGATGTAATAAATAAAGCATACATTTTGTTTTTCTAGACTAAACAGTGCTGCTGCCAACTCTCAATATGGATTATGAATACATTTATATAATGTAATCATTAACCTTTAAGTGTCTCATTCTAGGGTAAACAGACTCAGTTTGGATAACCTCTCCTCAAGCTTAAATCCCTTAAAGGGACAGTGTAGTCAACATTAAACTTTCATTATCCAGATAGGACTTTTCAATTTACTTTTATCATCAAATTTGCTTTGTTCTCTTGGTATTCTTATTTGAAACTAAAACTAGGTAGGCTCATGTGCTAATTTCTAAGCTCTTGAAGGCTGCCTCTATCACATGCTTTTTAAATTGCTTTTCACAACAGGAGACTGTTAGTTCATGTGGGCCATATAGATAACACTGTGTTCAGACACGGGGAGTAATTTAACAGTTGACACAATACTAAATGCAAGTCAATAGATAATACAAAGTCATGTGATCAGGAGGCTGTCAGAAGATGCTTAGATACAAGGTAATCACAGAGGTAAAAAGTGTATTAATATAACTGTTGGTTATGTAAAACTGGGGAATGGGTAATAAAGGGATTATCCATCTTTAAAAACAATACAGATTCTTTTGTAGACTTTCCCTTTAATATTTTGTAGCGCGTCAAAGTCCTTTTTAATGAGTGGACCTAAAACTGTAACTCTGTTCTCAGGTGAGGTGGATGTGGGTCAGTTATATACACACTTTCTCTTTGCATCTGTTACTTTTAAAGCATATATTGATATCTAAATCCTTTTCATCCACAATCTCTTGTCTTGTTACAATGCTATATAAAAAAAAAAAAAATTATGCTTACCTGATCATTTTCTTTTCTTCAGATGGAAAGAGTCCACAGAGACATTCATTACTTTTGGGAATTCAGAACCTGGCCACCAAGAGGAGGCAAAGACACCCCAGCCAAAGGCTTAAATACCTCTCCCACTTCCCTCATCCCCAGTCATTCTGCTGAGGAACAGTAGAAAAAATATCAGGGTGAAAAAGTGCCAGAAGAATAAAAACAACAGACACCCCACAAACACGGGTGGGGAGCTGTGCACTCTTTCCATCTAAAGAAAAATTTATCAGGTAAGCATAATTTATGTTTTTCTTCATAAATGAAAAGAGTCCACAGCTGCATTCATTACTTTTGGGAAAACAATACCCAAGCTATAGAGGAAACTGAATGCCAAACGGGAGGGTACAAGGGGCGACCCATTCTGAGGGCACCAGGCCTGCAAACCCTATCCAAAAAACCCTGCTTCGTCTGAAGCCAAGAAAACTTTGAAAAAGGAAAAAGCCCAAGGACACTAACCCACAGATAGTCCATAAGCTGAGCTAGAGACTGCATAAATAGACTCGACGGAGCCAACACACTTCCAGGAGACAACGCTGGCCAGCAGTTGGTCCCCCACAGCACACCCTTTACTAGAGAAAGGGATCAACTACCGAAAACTCCCAAAAAAGAAGACGTGGAATAAAAAAAAATCAAAGCTTGCCGAAATGCCCCTAAATAGGGTCCAACCAGTTCCAAAATAAAAATAAAGGAACCCCAAGCCCAAGCCAAGCTCACAGAGACCCGAACCGATCTAAAGAAACAAGGTAGGCAACGTCCAGAAACTACAAGGTTAAAACCGGGAATCTGAAAACAAGAAGAAAACTTCTCTTAACCTCTTAAGGACATATGACGGAATTTTTCCGTCATAAAACAATTGAGCAAACTGAAAGCTGTGTCCTTAAAGGGTTAAATACAGTTCAACCGCACCCTAAAAGACAACTGATGATAGAGTCCTCAGGTCACAAGATAACTCAGAATACAGAAATATTCAGAGATCAAACACGTGCAGCAAACCCAGATAAGCGAACACCTGAGTCACCACCACACGCCAGTCATCCCGGATGACTGATAGCATACTTGTAGGCAAGGAAGAGTAGCTGAAAAGAGATATCAAACCCCAATTGTCAGACTTGGATGCTAACCCAAGAACTCATCCAAATAGGTACTCTCAAGGAGAACCACAAAGGAGATGAACATAGCATACTGACAGTTTCAACATGGAGATTCCAAACTCCCCAGATGGAACAGAACAATCCCCAGAGTGATAAACTGCTCACCCTTACAGGCTAAAAACACCTGTCCCAGCCTCCTGTACAAAAGACAGGACAACCACCCTCCAAAGAGAGGAACCCCCCCTCTTAAGAAAGACAAATACCCCCCCCGCAAAGGGAAGGGCACAAATAAAAAGAGCACACATGCTCACAAGACATAAGCCAGAGACTGATGAAAACAAGAAGCCGAATGAAAAACATCCAGACGACCTGAAGACAGGAAGAACTCCCCCCGAAGGGGAGTATACATCGTTCAAAGAGAAGGCAAACCATAGGAATGATCCGCAAGCACCCAAAGCTGCTAGCAGGCTCAACTAGCCAGTCCTTAGGCCATAGCCTATATTCCCCAGAAAAAAACTGGATCGCCCCAACCAGTCACAGGATCAGAAGCTTCCGGACATTTAGAAAGATCCCAAACAAAACTAAAGAATTGTTTAAAACAAACGCCCCAGGGAACACAAATTCCCCGTCTGAAAAATCAGACCTCACAGGTGAATAACCGGACTAACGCGGAAACAGGGACAAAACTCACTCATAAAACTCAACCCAAAAGGAAGAGAACTCCCCTTACAGGAGTCCAACACTCGTGAAAAAGGGTGTGTGTACAAGCGCTAAGGTAATCCCCAAGCTGTATCCAAACAGAGATCCTAACCAACCTCCAAAAAAACAGAATTTATGTTTACCTGATAAATTACTTTCTCCAACGGTGTGTCCGGTCCACGGCGTCATCCTTACTTGTGGGATATTCTCTTCCCCAACAGGAAATGGCAAAGAGCCCAGCAAAGCTGGTCACATGATCCCTCCTAGGCTCCGCCTTCCCCAGTCATTCGACCGACGTAAAGGAGGAATATTTGCATAGGAGAAATCATATGATACCGTGGTGACTGTAGTTAAAGAAAATAAATTATCAGACCTGATTAAAAAACCAGGGCGGGCCGTGGACCGGACACACCGTTGGAGAAAGTAATTTATCAGGTAAACATAAATTCTGTTTTCTCCAACATAGGTGTGTCCGGTCCACGGCGTCATCCTTACTTGTGGGAACCAATACCAAAGCTTTAGGACACGGATGAAGGGAGGGAGCAAATCAGGTCACCTAGATGGAAGGCACCACGGCTTGCAAAACCTTTCTCCCAAAAATAGCCTCAGAAGAAGCAAAAGTATCAAATTTGTAAAATTTAGTAAAAGTGTGCAGTGAAGACCAAGTCGCTGCCTTACATATCTGATCAACAGAAGCCTCGTTCTTGAAGGCCCATGTGGAAGCCACGGCCCTAGTGGAATGAGCTGTGATTCTTTCGGGAGGCTGCCGTCCGGCAGTCTCGTAAGCCAATCTGATGATGCTTTTAAGCCAAAAAGAGAGAGAGGTAGAAGTTGCTTTTTGACCTCTCCTTTTACCAGAATAAACAACAAACAAGGAAGATGTTTGTCTAAAATCCTTTGTAGCATCTAAATAGAATTTTAGAGCACGAACTACATCCAAATTGTGCAACAAACGTTCCTTCTTTGAAACTGGGTTCGGACACAAAGAAGGCACGACTATCTCCAGGTTAATGTTTTTGTTAGAAACAACTTTCGGAAGAAAACCAGGTTTAGTACGCAAAACCACCTTATCTACATGGAACACCAGATAAGGAGGAGAACACTGCAGAGCAGATAACTCTGAAACTCTTCTAGCAGAAGAAATTGCAACCAAAAACAAAACTTTCCAAGATAATAACTTAACATCAACGGAATGTAAGGGTTCAAACGGAACCCCCTGAAGAACTGAAAGAACTAAATTGAGACTCCAAGGAGGAGTCAAAGGCTTGTAAACAGGCTTGATTCTAACCAGAGCCTGAACAAAAGCTTGAACATCTGGCACAGCCGCCAGCTTTTTGTGAAGTAACACAGACAAAGCAGAAATCTGTCCCTTCAAAGAACTTGCAGATAATCCTTTCTCCAAACCTTCTTGAAGAAAGGATAGAATCTTAGGAATTTTTATCTTGTCCCAAGGGAATCCTTTAGATTCACACCAACAGATATATTTTTTCCATATTTTATGGTAGATTTTTCTAGTTACAGGCTTTCTGGCCTGAACAAGAGTATCAATGACAGAATCTGAGAACCCTCGCTTTGATAAAATCAAGCGTTCAATCTCCAAGCAGTCAGTTGGAGTGAGACCAGATTCGGATGTTCGAACGGACCTTGAACAAGAAGGTCCCGTCTCAAAGGTAGCTTCCATGGTGGAGCCGATGACATATTCACCAGGTCTGCATACCAAGTCCTGCGTGGCCATGCAGGAGCTATCAAGATCACTGATGCCCTCTCCTGATTGATCCTGGCTACCAGCCTGGGGATGAGAGGAAACGGTGGGAATACATAAGCTAGGTTGAAGGTCCAAGGTGCTACTAGTGCATCTACTAGAGTCGCCTTGGGATCCCTGGATCTGGACCCGTAGCAAGGAACCTTGAAGTTCTGACGAGAGGCCATCAGATCCATGTCTGGAATGCCCCACAACTGAGTAATTTGGGCAAAGATTTCCGGATGGAGTTCCCACTCCCCCGGATGAAAAGTCTGACGACTCAGAAAATCCGCTTCCCAATTTTCCACTCCTGGGATGTGGATTGCAGACAAGTGGCAGGAGTGAGTCTCCGCCCATTGAATGATTTTGGTCACTTCTTCCATCGCCAGGGAACTCCTTGTTCCCCCTTGATGGTTGATATACGCAACAGTCGTCATGTTGTCCGATTGAAACCGTATGAATTTGGCCTTTGCTAGCTGAGGCCAAGCCTTGAGAGCATTGAATATCGCTCTCAGTTCCAGAATATTTATCGGGAGAAGAGATTCTTCCCGAGACCAAAGACCCTGAGCTTTCAGGAGTCCCCAGACCGCGCCCCAGCCCACCAGACTGGCGTCGGTCGTGACAATGACCCACTCTGGTCTGCGGAAGCTCATCCCCTGTGACAGGTTGTCCAGGGACAGCCACCAACGGAGTGAATCTCTGGTCCTCTGATCTACTTGTATCGTCGGAGACAAGTCTGTATAATCCCCATTCCACTGACTGAGCATGCACAGTTGTAATGGTCTCAGATGAATCCGCGCAAAAGGAACTATGTCCATTGCCGCAACCATCAAACCTATTACTTCCATGCACTGCGCTATGGAAGGAAGAGGAACAGAATGAAGTACTTGACAAGAGTTTAGAAGTTTTGATTTTCTGGCCTCTGTCAGAAAAATCCTCATTTCTAAGGAGTCTATTATTGTTCCCAAGAAGGGAACTCTTGTTGACGGAGATAGAGAACTTTTTTCTACGTTCACTTTCCACCCGTGAGATCTGAGAAAGGCCAGGACAATGTCCGTATGAGCCTTTGCTTGTGGAAGGGACGACGCTTGAATCAGAATGTCGTCCAAGTAAGGTACTACTGCAATGCCCCTTGGTCGTAGCACCGCTAGAAGGGACCCCAGTACCTTTGTGAAAATTCTTGGAGCAGTGGCTAATCCGAATGGAAGTGCCACAAACTGGTAATGCTTGTCCAGAAAGGCGAACCTTAGGAACCGATGATGTTCCTTGTGGATAGGAATATGTAGATACGCATCCTTTAAATCCACCGTGGTCATGAATTGACCTTCCTGGATGGAAGGAAGAATTGTTCGAATGGTTTCCATTTTGAACGATGGAACCTTGAGAAACTTGTTTAGGATCTTGAGATCTAAGATTGGTCTGAATGTTCCCTCTTTTTTGGGAACTATGAACAGATTGGAGTAGAACCCCATCCCTTGTTCTCCTAATGGAACAGGATGAATCACTCCCATTTTTAACAGGTCTTCTACACAATGTAAGAATGCCTGTCTTTTTATGTGGTCTGAAGACAATTGAGACCTGTGGAACCTCCCCCTTGGGGGAAGCCCCTTGAATTCCAGAAGATAACCTTGGGAGACTATTTCCAGCGCCCAAGGATCCAGAACATCTCTTGCCCAAGCCTGAGCGAAGAGAGAGAGTCTGCGCCCGACCAGATCCGGTTCTGGATCGGGGGCCAACATCTCATGCTGTCTTGGTAGCAGTGGCAGGTTTCTTGGCCTGCTTACCTTTGTTCCAGCCTTGCATTGGCCTCCAGGCTGGCTTGGCTTGAGAAGTATTACCCTCTTGCTTAGAGGATGTAGCACTTGGGGCTGGTCCGTTTCTGCGAAAGGAACGAAAATTTGGTTTATTCTTAGCCTTGAAAGACCTATCCTGAGGAAGGGCATGGCCCTTGCCCCCAGTGATATCAGAAATAATCTCTTTCAAGTCAGGGCCAAACAGCGTTTTCCCCTTGAAAGGAATGTTAAGCAATTTGTTCTTGGAAGACGCATCCACTGACCAAGATTTTAGCCAAAGCGCCACAATAGCAAACCCAGAATTTTTCGCCGCTAATCTAGCCAATTGCAAAGTGGCGTCTAAAGTAAAAGAGTTAGCCAATTTGAGAGCATGAATTCTGTCCAAAATCTCCTCATAAGAAGAATCTTTATTGAGCGCCTTTTCTAGTTCATCGAACCAGAAACACGCTGCTGTAGTGACAGGAACAATGCATGAAATTGGTTGTAGAAGGTAACCTTGCTGAACAAACATCTTTTTAAGCAAACCTTCTAATTTTTTGTCCATAGGATCTTTGAAAGCACAACTATCTTCTATGGGGATAGTGGTGCGTTTGTTTAGAGTAGAAACCGCCCCCCCGACCTTGGGGACTGTCTGCCATAAGTCCTTTCTAGGGTCGACCATAGGAAACAATTTCTTAAATATAGGGGGAGGGACGAAAGGTATGCCGGGCCTTTCCCATTCTTTGTTTACAATGTCCGCCACCCGCTTGGGTATAGGAAAAGATTCGGGGGGCCCCGGGACCTCTAGGAACTTGTCCATCTTACATAATTTCTCTGGAATGACCAAATTCTCACAATCATCCAGAGTAGATAACACCTCCTTAAGCAGAGCGCGGAGATGTTCCAATTTAAATTTGAATGTAATCACATCAGGTTCAGCTTGTTGAGAAATTTTCCCTGAATCTGAAATTTCTCCCTCAGACAAAACCTCCCTGGCCCCCTCAGACTGGTGTAGGGGCACTTCAGAACCAATATCATCAGCGTCCTCATGCTCTTCAGTATTTTCTAAAACAGAGCAGTCGCGCTTTCGCTGATAAGTGGGCATTTTGGCTAAAATGTTTTTGATAGAATTATCCATTACAGCCGTTAATTGTTGCATAGTAAGGAGTATTGGCGCACTAGATGTACTAGGGGCCTCCTGTGTGGGCAAGACTGGCGTAGACGAAGGAGGGGATGATGCAGTACCATGCTTACTCCCCTCACTTGAGGAATCATCTTGGGCATCATTTTCTCTAAATTTTGTGTCACATAAATCACATATATTTAAATGAGAAGGAACCTTGGCTTCCCCACATACAGAACACAGTCTATCTGATAGTTCAGACATGTTAAACAGGCATAAACTTGATAACAAAGTACAAAAAACGTTTTAAAATAAAACCGTTACTGTCACTTTAAATTTTAAACTGAACACACTTTATTACTGCAAATGTGAAAAAGTATGAAGGAATTGTTCAAAATTCACCAAAATTTCACCACAGTGTCTTAAAGCCTTAAAAGTATTGCACACCAAATTTGAAAGCTTTAACTCTTAAAATAACGGAACCGGAGCCGTTTTTATATTTAACCCCTATACAGTCCCTGGTATCTGCTTTGCTGAGACCCAACCAAGCCCAAAGGGGAATACGATACCAAATGACGCCTTCAGAAAGCTTTTTCTATGTATCTGAGCTCCTCACACATGCATCTGCATGTCTTGCTTCTCAAAAACAACTGCGCAATAGAGGCGCAAAAATGAGGCTCTGCCTATGATTAGGGAAAGCCCCAAGAGAAAAAGGTGTCCAATACAGTGCCTGCCGGTTATTTCACATAATTCCCAAGAATAAAAACATAATTTATGCTTACCTGATAAATTCCTTTCTTCTGTTGTGTGATCAGTCCACGGGTCATCATTACTTCTGGGATATAACTCCTCCCCAACAGGAAATGCAAGAGGATTCACCCAGCAGAGCTGCACATAGCTCCTCCCCTCTACGTCACCCCCAGTCATTCGACCAAGAATCAACGAGAAAGGAGAAACCAAGGGTGAAGTGGTGACTGGAGTATAATTTAAAAGATATTTACCTGCCTTAAAAAACAGGGCAGGCCGTGGACTGATCACACAACAGAAGAAAGGAATTTATCAGGTAAGCATAAATTATGTTTTCTTCTGTTATGTGTGATCAGTCCACGGGTCATCATTACTTCTGGGATACCAATACCAAAGCAAAAGTACACGGATGACGGGAGGGATAGGCAGGCTCATTATACAGAAGGAACCACTGCCTGAAGAACCTTTCTCCCAAAAATAGCCTCCGAAGAAGCAAAAGTGTCAAATTTGTAAAAAGTATGAAGCGAAGACCAAGTTGCAGCCTTGCAAATCTGTTCAACAGAGGCCTCATTCTTAAAGGCCCAAGTGGAAGCCACAGCTCTAGTAGAATGAGCTGTAATTCTTTCAGGAGGCTGCTGTCCAGCAGTCTCATAGGCTAAACGAATTATGCTACGAAGCCAGAAGGAGAGAGAGGTAGCCGAAGCCTTATGACCTCTCCTCTGACCAGAGTACACGACAAACAGGGAAGACGTTTGTCGAAAATCCTTAGTTGCCTGCAAGTAGAACTTGAGGGCACGAACTACATCCAGATTGTGTAGAAGACGTTCCTTCTTTGAAGAAGGATTCGGGCACAGAGAAGGCACCACGATCTCTTGATTGATGTTCCTGTTAGTGACTACCTTAGGTAAGAACCCAGGTTTTGTACGCAGAACTACCTTATCTGAATGAAAAATCAAATAAGGAGAATCACAATGTAAAGCTGATAACTCAGAGACTCTCCGAGCCGAAGAAATAGCCATTAAAAATAACACTTTCCAAGATAACAACTTTATATCAATGGAATGAAGGGGTTCAAACGGAACTCCTTGTAGAACGTTAAGAACAAGGTTTAAACTCCATGGCGGAGCAACAGTTTTAAACACAGGCTTGATCCTAGCTAAAGCCTGACAAAAGGCCTGGACGTCTGGATTTTCTGACAGACGCCTGTGTAACAAGATGGACAGAGCTGAGATCTGTCCCTTTAATGAGCTAGCCGATAAACCCTTTTCTAAACCTTCTTGTAGAAAGGACAATATCCTAGGAATCCTAACCTTACTCCAGGAGTAACCTTTGGATTCGCACCAGTATAGGTATTTACGCCATATCTTATGGTAAATCCTTCTGGTAACAGGCTTCCTAGCCTGTATCAGGGTATCAATAACCGACTCAGAAAACCCACGTTTTGATAAAATCAAGCGTTCAATTTCCAAGCAGTCAGCTTCAGAGAAGTTAGATTTTGATGTTTGAATGGACCCTGTATCAGAAGGTCCTGTCTTAGAGGTAGAGACCAAGGCGGACAGGATGACATGTCCACTAGATCTGCATACCAAGTCCTGCGTGGCCATGCAGGCGCTATTAGAATCACTGATGCTCTCTCCTGTTTGATTTTGGCAATCAATCGAGGAAGCAGCGGGAAGGGTGGAAACACATAAGCCATCCCGAAGTTCCAAGGTGCTGTCAAAGCATCTATCAGAACCGCTCCCGGATCCCTGGATCTGGACCCGTAGCGAGGAAGTTTGGCGTTCTGGCGAGACGCCATGAGATCTATCTCTGGTTTGCCCCAACGACGAAGTATTTGGGCAAAGACCTCCGGATGAAGTTCCCACTCCCCCGGATGAAAAGTCTGGCGACTCAAGAAATCCGCCTCCCAGTTCTCCACTCCCGGGATGTGGATTGCTGACAGGTGGCAAGAGTGAGACTCTGCCCAGCGAATTATCTTTGATACTTCTATCATTGCTAGGGAGCTTCTTGTCCCTCCCTGATGGTTGATGTAAGCTACAGTCGTGATGTTGTCCGACTGAAACCTGATGAACCCCCGAGTTTTTAACTGGGGCCAAGCCAGAAGGGCATTGAGAACTGCTCTCAATTCCAGAATGTTTATTGGCAGGAGACTTTCCTCCTGACTCCATTGTCCCTGAGCCTTCAGAGAATTCCAGACAGCGCCCCAACCTAGTAGGCTGGCGTCTGTTGTTACAATTGTCCAGTCCGGCCTGCTGAATGGCATCCCCCTGGACAGATGTGGCCGAGAAAGCCACCATAGAAGAGAGTTTCTGGTCTCTTGATCCAGATTCAGAGTAGGGGACAAGTCTGAGTAATCCCCATTCCACTGACTCAGCATGCACAATTGCAGCGGTCTGAGATGTAGACGTGCAAAGGGTACTATGTCCATTGCTGCTACCATTAAGCCGATCACCTCCATGCATTGAGCTACTGACGGGAGTTGAATGGAATGAAGGACACGGCATGCATTTAGAAGCTTTGTTAATCTGTCTTCTGTCAGATAAATCTTCATTTCTACAGAATCTATAAGAGTCCCCAAGAATGGAACTCTTGTGAGAGGAAAGAGAGAACTCTTCTTTTCTTTCACTTTCCATCCATGCGACCTTAGAAATGCCAGAACTAACTCTGTATGAGACTTGGCAGTTTGAAAGCTTGAGGCTTGTATCAGAATGTCGTCTAGGTACGGAGCTACCGAAATTCCTCGCGGTCTTAGTACCGCCAGAAGGGCACCCAGAACCTTTGTGAAGATTCTTGGAGCCGTAGCCAATCCGAATGGAAGAGCTACAAACTGGTAATGCCTGTCTAAGAAGGCAAACCTTAGATACCGGTAATGATCTTTGTGAATCGGTATGTGAAGGTAAGCATCCTTTAAATCCACTGTGGTCATGTACTGACCCTTTTGGATCATGGGTAAGATTGTCCGAATAGTTTCCATTTTGAACGATGGAACTCTTAGGAATTTGTTTAGGATCTTTAAATCCAAGATTGGCCTGAAAGTTCCCTCTTTTTTGGGAACCACAAACAGGTTTGAGTAAAACCCTTGTCCTTGTTCCGACCGCGGAACCGGATGGATCACTCCCATTAATAACAGATCTTGTACACAGCGTAGAAACGCTTCTTTCTTTATCTGGTTTGTTGACAACCTTGACAGATGAAATCTCCCTCTTGGGGGAGAGAATTTGAAATCTAGAAGGTATCCCTGAGATATGATCTCTAGCGCCCAGGGATCCTGAACATCTCTTGCCCAAGCCTGGGCGAAGAGAGAGAGTCTGCCCCCCACTAGATCCGGTCCCGGATCGGGGGCCCTCGGTTCATGCTGTCTTTGGGGCAGCAGCAGGTTTCCTGGCCTGCTTGCCCTTGTTCCAGGACTGGTTAGGTTTCCAGCCTTGTCTGTAACGAGCAACAGCTCCTTCCTGTTTTGGTGCAGTGGAAGTTGGTGCTGCTCCTGCTTTGAAATTCCGAAAGGGACGAAAATTAGACTGTCTAGCCTTAGCTTTGGCTTTGTCTTGAGGCAGGGCGTGGCCCTTACCTCCTGTAATGTCAGCGATAATTTCTTTCAAACCGGGCCCAAATAAAGTTTGCCCCTTGAAAGGTATATTAAGTAATTTGGACTTAGAAGTTACATCAGCTGACCAGGATTTTAGCCACAGCGCCCTACGTGCCTGAATGGCGAATCCTGAGTTCTTAGCCGTAAGTTTGGTTAAATGTACTACGGCCTCCGAAATGAATGAATTAGCTAGTTTAAGGACTCTAAGCCTGTCCGTAATGTCGTCCAGCGTAGCTGAACTAAGGTTCTCTTCCAGAGACTCAATCCAAAATGCTGCCGCAGCCGTAATCGGCGCGATGCATGCAAGGGGTTGCAATATAAAACCTTGTTGAAGAAACATTTTCTTAAGGTAACCCTCTAATTTTTTATCCATTGGATCTGAAAAAGCACAGATATCCTCCACCGGGATAGTGGTACGCTTAGCTAAAGTAGAAACTGCTCCCTCCACCTTAGGGACCGTTTGCCATAAGTCCCGTGTGGTGGCGTCTATTGGAAACATCTTTCTAAATATTGGAGGGGGTGAGAACGGCACACCGGGTCTATCCCACTCCTTAGTAACAATTTCAGTTAGTCTCTTAGGTATAGGAAAAACGTCAGTACTCGCCGGTACCGCAAAGTATTTATCCAACCTACACAATTTCTCTGGTATTGCAACAGTGTTACAATCATTAAGAGCCGCTAAAACCTCCCCTAGTAATACACGGAGGTTCTCCAATTTAAATTTAAAATTTGAAATATCTGAATCCAATCTGTTTGGATCAGAACCGTCACCCACAGAATGAAGCTCTCCGTCCTCATGCTCTGCAAGCTGTGACGCAGTATCAGACATGGCCCTAGTATTATCAGCGCACTCTGTTCTCACCCCAGAGTGATCACGCTTGCCTCTTAGTTCTGGTAATTTAGCCAAAACTTCGGTCATAACAGTAGCCATATCTTGTAATGTTATCTGTAATGGCCGCCCAGATGTACTAGGCGCCACAATATCACGCACCTCCCGGGCGGGAGATGCAGGTACTGACACGTGAGGCGAGTTAGTCGGCATAACTCTCCCCTCGCTGTTTGGTGAAATTTGTTCAATTTGTACAGATTGGCTTTTATTTAAAGTAGCATCAATACAGTTAGTACATAAATTTCTAGTGGGCTCCACCTTGGCATTGGAACAAATGACACAGGTATCTTCCTCTGAATCAGACATGTTTAACACACTAGCAATAAACTTGCAACTTGGTTACAATCTTATTTAACAAAAACGTACTGTGCCTCAAAGAAGCACTAAACGATTAAATGACAGTTGAAATAATGAACTGAAAAAACAGTTATAGCATCAATCCTTAAAAACAACACAACTTTTAGCAAAGGTTTGTTCCCATTAGCAAAGTAACAATAATTAAATTTGAAGCATAAAAATTACAGAGCAACGTTTTTAATCACAGTCAATATATAAGTCTCACAGCTCTGCTGAGAGAATCTACCTCCCTCCAAAGAAGTTTGAAGACCCCTGAGTTCTGTTAGAGATGAACCGGATCATGCAGGAAATACAAGAGTAACTGACTGGAAATTTTTGATGCGTAGCAAAGAGCGCCAAAAACGGCCCCTCCCCCTCACACACAGCAGTGAGAGAGAAACGAAACTGTCACAATTAAAACAAGCAACTGCCAAGTGGAAAAATAATGCCCAAACATTTATTCACTCAGTACCTCAGAAAATGCAAACGATTCTACATTCCAGCAAAAACGTTTAACATAATAAATACCTATTAAAAGGTTTAATGTACTTTTAACAGAGTAATTCCAGTGAAATACCATCCCCAGAATACTGAAGTGTAGAGTATACATACATGTCATTATAACGGTATGGCAGGATTTTCTCATCAATTCCATTCAGAAAATAAAAACTGCTACATACCTCAATGCAGATTCATCTGCCCGCTGTCCCCTGATCTGAAGCTTTTACCTCCCTCAGATGGCCGAGAAACAGCAATATGATCTTAACTACTCCGGTTAAAATCATAGTAAAAACTCTGGTAGATTCTTCTTCAAACTCTGCCAGAGAGGCAATAACACGCTCCGGTGCTATTGTAAAATAACAAACTTTTGATTGAAGTTATAAAAACTAAGTATAATCACCATAGTCCTCTCACACATCCTATCTAGTCGTTGGGTGCAAGAGAATGACTGGGGGTGACGTAGAGGGGAGGAGCTATGTGCAGCTCTGCTGGGTGAATCCTCTTGCATTTCCTGTTGGGGAGGAGTTATATCCCAGAAGTAATGATGACCCGTGGACTGATCACACATAACAGAAGAAATAACTCCTCTAAGCTATGAAGTATGAAAAATGCTTATATATCAATCGTTTTAGCCCAGAAAATGTCTACCAGTCTTAAAAGCCCTTGTGAAGCCCTTTATTCTTATGTAATAAAAATGGCTTACCGGATCCCATAGGGAAAATGACAGCTTCCAGCATTACCTAGTCTTGTTAGAAATGTGTCATACCTCAAGCAGCAAAAGTCTGCTCACTGTTTCCCCCAACTGAAGTTAATTCCTCTCAACAGTCCTATGTGGAAACAGCCATCGATTTTAGTAACGGTTGCTAAAATCATTTTCCTCTTACAAACAGAAATCTTCATCTCTTTTCTGTTTCAGAGTAAATAGTACATACCAGCACTATTTTAAAATAACAAACTCTTGATTGAAGAATAAAAACTACATTTAAACACCAAAAAACTCTAAGCCATCTCCGTGGAGATGTTGCCTGTACAACGGCAAAGAGAATGACTGGGGAAGGCGGAGCCTAGGAGGGATCATGTGACCAGCTTTGCTGGGCTCTTTGCCATTTCCTGTTGGGGAAGAGAATATCCCACAAGTAAGGATGACGCCGTGGACCGGACACACCTATGTTGGAGAAATATGCACAAGTAGTAAGAAGTGAATACAGCGCCAACAAGAGGCCAAGGGATAAATATACTCACAGAGAGATAAAAGAAGATTATTTAATGAACCATGTTAAAAAGCATCAGTAATAAAAGACTATATATAAAAAATGTAAAAAGCACATATAAATAAAAATGCTTATATATCAATCGTTTTAGCCCAGAAAATGTCTACCAGTCTTAAAAGCCCTTGTGAAGCCCTTTATTCTTATGTAATAAAAATGGCTTACCGGATCCCATAGGGAAAATGACAGCTTCCAGCATTACCTAGTCTTGTTAGAAATGTGTCATACCTCAAGCAGCAAAAGTCTGCTCACTGTTTCCCCCAAAAAAAGAAATTCACAACATAGTGTATCCAATATGAGAATGAAGTAAAGATTAAAGTAATGCTTACCAATATGTCAACGCGTTTCTGCCCTCAAAAAAGGGCCTCTCTCAAGACTAGCATCTTAGTCTTGAGAAAGGCCCTTTTTTGAGGGCAGAAACGCGTTGACATATTGGTAAGCATTACTTTAATCTTTACTTCATTCTCATATTGGATACACTATGTTGTGAATTTCTTTTTTTTACAGGGACACTTTTTAGGATACCATAGGAGCAGCTGACAGGTGCTAGGATCCATTCAGCTACTTCAGCAACCACACTCAGGAATTTGGATCTGTTAAAGTAACTAACATTGGAAGGAATCAATTTCCTCACTTTCACCTTGCTTTTCATCACCCATTTTTTCCATTTTTTAGTTTTGATTGACTTATTTTTGTTCTTCACTAACATTTGTTGATCAACTTTTTGAACACTTTTTTGGATTATATTTTATATTTTATTATTTTTTATTTTTTATGTTATTGCATATTGTGTATTTTATTTTTTATGTTATTGCATATTGTGTATTTTATTTAATTATATCTTAACCTCACTGGATTAAGTAGCTAGCATTTTTATATCCATTTGCACTCACTCACTATTTGATTGTATCTATACAATTATTTTGCTACCCCCTTTTTTTGCACTGCAGTGCATTTTTCTATTTTTTGGAACACTATTTTTGTAACACTAATTTTGAACACTATTGTTTGTATTATTGTTTATTAGTTTTTTGCTTGATGCACTTGCTACAGTTGTACTTAGGCTAATTCTGTTTTATCAGTATACACTCTTATTCTGGTGTACCACTCACACTGATCACCTGTTATTACCTCTGTTTTTATTGTAATTATCAGCTTTGGCCCTTTGAGCCGCTTCTGTAAGATATTCCTGTATTTGTAATTTTATTTATATGTGCTTTTTACATTTTTTATATATAGTCTTTTATTACTGATGCTTTTTAACATGGTTTATTAAATAATCTTCTTTTATCTCTCTGTGAGTATATTTATCCCTTGGCCTCTTGTTGGCGCTGTATTCACTTCTTACTACTTAGGAGTCCAACACTCCACAAAAGAGCTAGGGCACAACAGAGGCACGCCAAGACTCCAGAGACCAAGGGAGAATATCGAGGACAAAGTCATCCGAAGAGCGAGCAGCAAAAGACTCCATCTCCTCAGAGTACGTAACTAGAGGACCACACCCAAGGAAAAATAAGAATGCAGAGCGTCCCAAAACTCCCGGTAGAGAAAACTTGTAAGTGAAGCTTGGGGAAGGAAACAACCCAGCCTCACGTCCCTGATAGGGAGACAACAAACTCCCGACAGCAGGAAAAGTCACGCATCCTTACTTAAAGAGAGTAAAATCATTGGATGGCTCTTTCCCAAACCACAAGGCTACCTTGTATCACCCAAAAGGTGGCCAAACCGCTAAGGGCGAACGGACAAGTCCAGAAATCCTGACCCGAAGGAAGAGAAGCTCAAAAAAAGGAACAAGTCCAGGAAAAGGAAATTTCAAGGAGCCTCTGAAAGGCAAGACCACCAGGAACCAGCGGCAAAGAGGCCCTAAGTCCTCTTACTTCCAACCCACGCGGGAAAGAAACACTTTAAGTCCAGATGAAATAACGGAAACAACCGAGTGTGTCGCAGCAGAACCTTACCGAGTCCCAATTGACCAGCTAGAAAGGCTAACAAGGACCAATCTTTCATGCCTCTAACTGAGCTTGTAAAAGAAAACATAGGAATAAAACAAATAATAACTTAAAACACTCTGCGCCCCAACCAGACCAGCCAGGCAGAACAGGCACCACGTGTCTGAAATAGGCCGCAAAACAGATGGGTCCTAACCCAATCAGGACCAGCCTGAAACTCAGGGTCACTCACCACTCGGGGAACAGATCCCCCAGAGACGGATGGCTCAGAGGCCTCTTGATTCCCTGATCCCGAGGAATTGAGCGCTCTAAGACGACATTTTAAAATAACTGAAGGGCATGTATCACCCAGGCCAATTTGTATTCCTCACGAGAAAGAATCAGAGTCAGAAACGTTAGTCTCCACAATATCAGAATCCTCCATAACTGGGATACTGAATACAAAAAACTGCCAGGAATGCGGAAATTGAGAGCCAAACGTGACCACGTCAGATCACCAGGTGCACCGTGCGGTCCAAAAAGCGCACTCAACTGTAAAGGTTGCATCACTTCCAAAGGCCATTATGTTTCATAGACAAGAGCCTAAGTAACACTACACATACGCAGGTTGAATCACATAAACATGATTTAAAAAAAAAAAAACCCTGTTCAATAACCCCCCTCAGGAGATATTAACCCTTGATTCCAAGATACAAAAGGAGCCTCACTGAGGCCCTGAGTTATAGTTAGTCCCACAAGGTGGTAGCCTCTCGGGAAAACATTTGTAATACAGACAATCATAACGAAAGTAAAAAGGAAACTCTTACCGGAATCTACGACGTGGAACAGGAACACGGCCCTTCAAGTGTGACAGATAGTAGTATCACCTCAGCCATGGAGAGAAGAAGCAGGCAGCGAAACTCGTCAACGCTTATTGCTTGTGGAACTGTTAATATGAGTCGGGATGGTTTCGCAGAAAGACTCTCCCTGCATCTCCAGACTCTAACATTCATCCATGCTCTCACTGAGAGGATGATAGGACTACTTAAAACTCCCGTCCCATGTCGAAGAGTACTGCCCTCCATAAGAGACGAAAAACTTCTGACACTTCTCTGCCAACCTCCTGGGACGAAAGGCAAAGAATGACTGGGGGATGAGGGAAGTGGGAGGAGTATTTAAGCCTTTGGCTGGGGTGTCTTTGCCACCTCCTGGTGGCCAGGTTCTGAATTCCCAAAAGTAATGAATGCAGCTGTGGACTCTCTCCGTTTATGAAGAAAATCACAAATGGAAACAAATCTAAAAAGCAATAATATAAAACATACCATTGTGCTAACAGAACATGTAATTCTTGTTCACACACACACACACACAAAGCAATAAAAGAAAACAAATATATTTATATACAAGATTCAATTACTTTATTTTACAGCTGATAAATGTACAAATGTTACAGTGTAAGGTGCATAACTTTTGGATATGTGCTTCAGGGCAGAAAATACATCTGTTATATTTTTGTTAGAATGACATTTAAATTAAACTTATTTTAAACTTGAAAATCCACATATATTAAAAATATATTATTTACCAAATAGCTTAAATTAAAACTTTACATGGTAAAGGCACTAAACACCTCCATTGGCAGAGAGCTGCCTTGCTCATAATACTGCAAGCTCCCTTAGGCAAATTAACAACTAAAAGCACCACATACAGGAAATATAGCACAAAGTAGGAGCACTATTCTATAAGCTAAACCCGGAGACTTTGAGATGCTGAGCATTATTTCTGGCTTCAAAGTAAGTAGTGTCTGTCTCATCATCAGGCTGCGGAATAAACGGCATTGGCTGCTTGTGCAGGTCCTCCCATACAATGCCATGAAAAAGGGGATGAACTTTTAGCTCTATAAACAAATGCACAGACAAACAGCATGTTAATATAGGAAAACAATAGTGAAAAATCATATATATCAAAAGGACAAAAAGTACATTGTCTAAACATTAGCTTTTAATATTTTTCAATTATTAAGAAATTAAACTTTTTTTTTTTTAAAAGACCAGCTTAAATCAAAGTGACATCTTATTTCATAAGATGGTGAGAGTCCATAAGCCATTACATGTGGGATTAAAGGACCAGTCCTACAAGAGGAGGCATAATACCCCTCACAAGAGCTTTAATACCTCCCACTTTCCCACGATTCCTTAATCAATTATGTTTACTTTAGGAAGGAGCGATGGTGAAACTTAATGTGCTGATCTACATATGAGACCCATTATCCCCCTCAGGTACAGCTGGTAGCAATAGTAAATCTCCTTCTGGGAGTCTGCCACTAACCTGCCTTAGGCATCGCTGGGATTCATCTTGTACACTTACTTCTGATCCTGTTTCAGTGCACACTACACAGGATGGACTGATAGGTAAGTAGGTACTTGCACTCACATAGCCCACAGGCTATTAGCATGAACACATGATTCACAGCCTGACAAAAAAAAAATATAACTACATGCAGTTTTAGGCACTTTTAAACTAAAATTGCTTCAGCACATACCTGAGCTCTGCTTTTCATTCTCAGCAGGCTCTCAAATTGTCAGGAACCTTTCAGAAGCTGTGGAGCTTATTTTCAGAAGTTTCTATATTTCCTTCTGTGCAGACCCCATGCATTAACTTTTGTCCCGCCACAATAATGTACTCTGTTCCACTGCGATTTCTCCTCAGAGCCTAGGAGTGGTAAATACCTTTAACAACATTAGTGTTGCATACATTTTTAAAGAGACACTTCCCAGTTTGCTTCAGATTCCTTCAAAGGGACTTCAGTCTTACATTGTGCCAATATCTGTGTTCCCCTGAGGGTGTTAGCCCTTTCTATGCTGCTATCTAATTCTAGATACTGGCCTGTCCTTACCATTCTAAATCATTATGGTGCAGGTTAAGTTTTAAGGCATAAACACTGATCCCTTAGAAGGGCAATTTGCGGACAATTTAACCCCTTCTCATATGTAAACAAAAATCTCAGCACACCAAAATATCTTAAATGTAATTTATTCACAAGGAAGCAAGATATAGATATATAGATATATATATATATATAGAGATAGATATAGATATATATAGATATATATACACATATACATACATACATACACACACACACACACACACACACATATAGGCAAAAGGAGTAAAGTGAAGCACTCACTGGACTTCGGATATCTGTGTTAAAAAAATTATTTATTTGTGACGTTTCGGGACCTCAAACGTCCCTTCTTCTGACAACCCGAAAATACAAATGAACAGACTTATAAAGGCCTGTAGGACACTCCCCCCTGTGGTCACCAATCCCTGGAGACCGTGTGCAAAAAACAAGGGGCTATACCATATAGATAGCCCAAATGTGAATGGTAACACTTTTACAAAACAGATCATATATAGCAAACTGACCTATGTGTTAATGCAATCAAAAATGTCCAGTCTGTCTGATAGATGTTGTTCACTTTTAGAGACAGAGGTTTTTGATAGAGTATTGCACGCTGATATTTTGCGGTCAGCCGACTGTTCTGACCGCATATATAACCTATATAGTTTTTCATATAAGCTTTTTATATAAGTTTTTATTCGGATAAGTTTGTGATATACGTTTTTTTATTAATATAGATATTTGTTTTGGGTTACCTGTTGGGACTCACTGTATGAGCTGTAGATTGTTTTGGGCGATTATAATCGTGGATTGTGTTTATGTAAAGTTGGGCACATATTTCGTACTTATTTTTATAGATTCACAGAATGTTATGGGAGGAGTTGTTTTAGTCCATCTGCAATTACTAGAGTCCGCCAAGAGAGGCATGTGTTATGCTGAGGCTTATGGTGTAAATATAAAAAGCAATATAAAAAGCAGGGTAACGTTCTCCTCTGTTTGATCGGAGCCATATTGACACCTTCGGGAGGTGTGTTTTTAGTTATTTTGTAGCTATTGTTATGGCTAGTACATTCCTAACCTATAGTGAAAAGTTCTCAAAGTCCAGCACCTGGGATCCAAGGTGTGCAATCACAGGGGCACTGCAAAATACCCCCAGTAAATGTAACAAGAGATAGTAGTCGCACCACCAAGTTCAATGAATAGTTTTCTTTATTGAGCCAAGATCAAAAAATCAGCAACGTTTCGGACACAAGTCCTTAATCTTGCATAACAAACAGACACTGATTCACTTCTTATATACCCAAAATAAGTCACACCTGCACAGCTAATTGTAACACCTGAAAAGTCAGGTATAACATTAACAGCCAAATGTTGCCACCATGTGGTCAACTACAAACATCACACTTATCTAAATAATTTTAATTTAACTATTACTTATCCAGCAATGAATTAATACATAGTCTAAAATATATCCATGTACAGTGCAGACTCTCAAGCAGTGTATGATTTTAACTTATTCCTTTATACTACATATTAGCAAAGATAGATGTAAACATTTTATTTAATGAAGATATTCAAATAGATTTCTACAGAAAAATAGACCAATCTAATTCTTTATTCATGCCCCCTGGAGATAATGTCCCTAATTCATAAATCCAATACGCTTCACGTTTTTGTAATAATTTGATTCTATCACCCCCTCTTCTAGGATGTTGCACTTGTTCCAAAATCTGGAACCTTAATTAGCTTAGATTATGCCCTGCAGACAAAAAATGATGGGCAACTGGGGCATCCTTTTTCTTGGTTCTAATACTACTTTTGTGTTGAACTATGCGTTCTTTGACGCACTGGGAGGTCTCGCCCACATAACCCAGCCCACATGGGCATTTAATCAAATATATCACAAAGTCAGTATTGCAAGTATAATGTCCCTTAATGAAATATTTTTTGCCAGTACTTGGATGACTAAATGTTGGCCCTTTAATAATAATAATTTAAAACATATTCGTCCCAAGAAAAGGTTCCTGAACCTTTTCTTGGGACGAATATGTTTTAAATACCCATTGACAAAGATACCAATAGGTATCGAAACGTTTGGGGGACTTCTTTGATTGATGTTGTGAATCGAATTAAAACTTTTGCAAAGACCGGAGAGTGAAGCGCCTTTTCTTCCTTTATTTTGGGGTTGATTGATATAAAAAATAAATAATAATAAATAAATATATATATATATATATATATATATATACACACACATATAAGCATTAGTCTCATGTAGGGTTGCCACCTCAGCCATGTTTTCTTGGACACTTATAAATTACACATGCTGCAGGGTGTGCTGGGAGGAATATGTATAGTGTATATGAATAAGGCTGTCCAGAAACACAATACATGTTCCTTCCTGCACACCCTGCAGCATGTGTAACATATAAGTGTCCAGGAAAACATGGCTGAGGTGGCAACCCTAGTCTCATGCCCTATCCACTCTCTCAGAACAGTCATAGCCAGCCATAGGAAAAAAAAAAAAAGGGGGGGGGGAATAAAAAAAAAAACCTAGGAGTCCCTAGGGAATATCAGATGCTACCAAAGTCATGTAAAAAAAATAAAAAAATAATACTCAATGAAATAGAAGTCTTTTAATAGACCACAAGAGTTATTCTTGTATATTGTGAGAACAAAATAAGGACAGTCCTTAGATCAGTAGTATCAGAATATGTCACAGATTAATGCATCCATGCATCTGTTTGTAAAAAAGACTTCGGTCAGGGTACTGGCTAATAGTATATCAAAACATTTTTTACGTGACTTTGGTAGCATCTGATATTCCCTAGGGACACCTTGGGTTTTGTTTGATTTTTCTATTTTTTTTTTATATGGCTGGCTGTGACTGTTCTGAGTGAGTGGAGAGTGGATAGGGCATGAGACTAATGCTTATATATATATATATATATATATATACATACATACACACACACATACACTTGCTCCCTTGTGAATAAATTACATTTAAGATAATATTTTGGTGTGCTGAGATTTGTTAATATTAATTTTGGTATAAGTGGCAATACCTCTTGTGCACCCACGTTAACTCTATTCTGACCTTTTGTATTTAACCCTTTAAGGACACAGCTTTCAGTTTGCTCAATGGTTTTATGACGGAAAAATTCCGTCATATGTCTCTAAGAGGTTAAGCTGTGTAGTGGTGCTGACAGTCTATTAGTAATTGATTTATATGTAGTTAACCCTTCTCATATGTGTTTACTATGTAAGGAAGTGTTGGTATGTCCCCTACTCAGCTTTGTAACCTTTGTGCTGAGTGTGTCTCTATTGCCAGACAGGGTCATGCAGTATCACTTTTGCAGCAGAGTATTCAGGGATTTGTTATCCACCAGGGCAACACTATGGATGTGCCTCATAATTTAAAACACATTCACTCTGCTATTTCACAACTGATGGCTTTCATGCCTACACCAGTTAAATGCACACACATGCAAAGGGGAGAAGAGAATGCTTAAGAGGCCCTTGGATAATCTGGGACATCCCTAAGGAGTGACCAGACTAGGTACCCTGTTGGAGTACAATTGAATTAGAATCTCTCTGTTCAGCAGAGAATGATTATTTAGAAACCCAGGAACCCCATCTCAAGTAGTAACTAAACTAAAGTTGTGTCCTTTAAATTTCAAATTAGAGACATACTTGCTCTATAGCAGGAAGTTTTTACTCGCCTTGGACATCGAGGACCCTCCACCTACAGATAAACAATCTGTGAAAAAGATTTATACGCTTGTTAAGGCAGCTGCAAAGAAGCCTTCTGCCTTCCCAGTTCCAGGTGCAATTTCTGAGCTAATTAGCAAAAAATTGAACAAACCAGGCATTCCCTTTGCTCCCTCTGCCAAAGTAAAAAACATGTTCTTTACCCTATGAAAAATTGGAGATATGGGAGACTATTGCAAAAGGTGGATGGTGCCATTTCCACTTTGGATAGGTGGAATAAACATTCCTTGAGAGGACAGTACCTCTTGTAAGGATCCAGTGACCGCATCTCTGACCTTGAGGGCGCCATGTACTAAGGCGTCAATTTTTTGGCACGGACCGTATCGAAATAACCCGCCGGCATTCGCACCATGCGGATGGCACTTCGTTACATGAATGTACTAAAAACCAAGCCGTAAAATTTCGCGTCTATTGTGTGTCGAAGACAATCGGATTATTGATAACTTTGAAGCTTCGTTCAGCGCGAAAGAGCAAAGTTAAGAAGCAGTCTGCGACCTGATTGGTTTAGTTCTTTACCCACGTGACGATCTAGGTGTCATAATCGCCAGACAAGCGGCAACGTCTGGCTGCTGACATGTATAAGAATGTGCATTTTCCCAGAAATCTTAGAATATTGTTTATTTACTTTTCGGTATTCACTTTGACAAGATGGCTTGCTCCGGAATCTCTGGATAATCTCTCGATCAGAAATGCTTTCCAAACCCATACGTGGAAGGAAAACTCTAGGGACTCTAATTCTTCTACCTCTCCTTCTCTGCAAGTTGTTAACCGGTGCCTGTATAGCCCTTCTTCCTCGTAATTGAATTAATCGGAAAAGAAACATGTGTAAAACTGTCTCCATCTTCATTCACTGATCCAAAAACCAGTAATGCTACAATAGTAGTCTAGTCCTTTCACTTAAGTACTTCTACCTGGCGTCAGGTTGATACCCCCTATAGTTTTCTATTGTATTCGCTACCTAAATGGTCGCGAAGCAAATCACGCGAAGTTACAGTGAAAGTTGGAGCGGGCGGATTAGTTGTAACATTCATAATTTCCGATTACAGCGAATTTACGTGCGATCGAACATGTAGTAAGTGGAAAAAGGCTTCGGAACGATGAGTTGAGTAAAATTACGATCGCTGATGAAAAATAGTGGTTTTTCGAGCAGATCGCAGATTGATACATACGAGAAGCAGATCGTGAGCGAATTTTGACGCGGAAATACAGACGGACGGTCACTTCGAAGCTTAGTACATGGCGCCCTATGTCCCATGAATTTTCCCTTAATGAAATTGAGGATCTCTTGAGGTTGGTGGAGACTGCAAGCAGTTTTATTTGTGATGCAGCTGTTGAAATAATTTGCATTTATATAAAGAGTGTTGCTATGTCTGTTGTGGCAAGAAGAGCCTTATGGCTCAAGCAATGGTCTGCTGATATAGATCTAAAAGCAGACTTCATCCCTCCTCACATTTCAGGGAAAGATCTTGTTTGAACCTGGACTGGATGTTTCATTGCTACAGTCACTTTCCTGTAGCAAGACAAAAAAAAAATCCAAAAAACCCAAGGGCATGGTTAAAGGAACAGTAAAGTATAAAAAAAAACAAAAAACAAAAAAAACACTTTCCAATTTACTTTTATCACCAATTTAGTTTTTTTCTCTTGGTATTCATAGTTAAACGCTAAACCTAGGAGGTTCATATGCTAATTTCTTAGACCTTGAAGGCAGCCTCTAATCTGAAAGCATTTTGACAGTTTTTCACCACTAGAGGGCGTTAGTTCATGTGTTTCATATAGATAACATTTCCTAGGAGTGAGCAACAAAAGTCTGTAAAAAGAAACTGAAATAAGGGGGCAGTTTGCAGAGGCATAGATGCAAGGTAATTACAGAGGTAAAACATGTATTATAACTTTGTTGGTTATGCAAAACTGGGGAATGGGTAATTAAAGGGATTATCTACCCTTTTAAACAACAAAAATTCTGGTGTTTACTGTCCCTTTAAGCCCGCTAGAAGATTTCATTCTTTTCACCATTCCAAGCTGCAAAGATCCTCATCTCCAGTGTTTCAGAAGTCAGACACTTCTAAGTCCATGTTGAAGCCTGGTTCCTCTTGGCCCATCAAAAAGGACCAAAAAAGCCTGCTCCTTCCTCCAAATCAGTATGAACGTGCGGCCCCCAACTCAGACTCAGTGCTGGTGGTGGGGGCAGACAACCTTTTTTTCTGGAGATTAGGGAAAAATCTGTTAAAAATCCTTGTGCACTGAACATAATATTCTAGGGGTACCGCATAGGCTTTCGGTCACACCTTCATCAAAGAAGATTTTTCAAAAGACAGAGCTTTGGCATGTGTAACAGACCAAGAAGCCATGGAGTGTTTTCTCCACCCCCCCCCTTAGATTTATAAAAACAGGGGTTGTAATTCAAACATTTTCATTTTTCCTAGGAAAAACAGTACTTAAAGGGTTGAGACAAAGATTTCCAACTTTCAAAATGGAGACTTTTCACACTATTTTACCTTTAGTGCAGGAGGGTCAGTTATGTCTACAATAAACTTGAAAGCTGCCTGTATGATTCCTGTGAATAGGGATATGCATATAAAGTTCCTCAAATTCACCTTTCTTAATAGGCATTAACAATATGTGCCACTCCTATTTGGTCTGGAAGCACCAAGAATCTTCTCAAAGGTCTTAAGAGCTCTTTTGTCCATAGTGAGAGTGCTCAAGACATGGCAGTAGTAGCTCCTTACCTAGACAACATTCTGGTACAGGCTTCCACCCCCCAAATAGTTCAGTAACATATGAGCACAGTTCTTCAGTTCCTTTGTTCCCATGGTTGGAAAAGCAACCACCTGAAAAGCTAACACCAGGAAGATTGCAATATTGAAGTAGTGCTGCTGACGTGGAGTTTTTTGTTTAGACTCTGTAACAATGAGACTCTCTCTCACAGATGCTAGCAGACTCAAATTGCAGAAGCCCTGTGCTCTTCTCCAACAAACTATTCTTCCTATATACTTCAATTCATGGGAGTAGTTGGCCTCATGGATGCCATACATTTTTCCAGATTCTACTTATGTTCTTTGCAGCTTTAAAATGTCAGATTCCCAAAAAGCTCAGAGAATTTGGTCTCCTCAAAAAGCTAGGCTACTAATTAACATCTTGGAAATTTCCAAGGTGGTACTCGAAGCGCCTTCGCAATGAAAGAGGCAGTCTGCATTCTGACTTGGGACGAATGAACACTGTCATTGCCTGATTTCAGCAATTCACATTCCAGGTGTGAACAATTGAGAAACGGACTTCCTCAGTCAGTACCTTAACCCTGGCGAACGGTCCTTGAATCGGGCAGTTTTTGAAGAGATCGTAAACCATTGGGAAAGGCCAGACAACACAGACCTCATGGCTTCTCTCTTGCATTACAAACATCCCCAGTATTGTGCAAATTATTGAGAGGCACTAATACATGCACTAGTGATTTCCTGGTTGTTCAATCTGATATATATATATATATAAAAATCGACCTCACTCACAGACAGGACTGAGTACACATCCTAAGCCACTGTTAACTCCACAGCCCTGAACACTGACAGACAGCAGCACAGTTCCCAGCAACCCAGACAGCTAACCCCTGAACAACCTGGGTGACAGGCCCGCAGGAAAGCATTACAAACATTATAAATACAACACACAGAAAACTTGGCACTCGCCAGCAGATACTCAGTAATGTTTAAAAGCAAAACTGGGGGAAGTCCGTTACATTTGGCGCAAAAGGATCAAGCCCAGGACCACATCAAGGTCTCCCCCTTCCTGGGACCCTAAAGCATATAAATAAATAAAAGTATTTATTAGAGTGACGTTTCTAGGTAAAAGAACCCCTTCATCTGACAAACAAACAGTGTTCAAAGCAAACTTATAAAGGCCTGTTATGCCTTCACCCTACCTTCTTCCAATCAGAAAGCAGCATGTGCAAAAGGCTGCAACAGAGCAAATAAAAAATCAAAACTTAAGTTGAAATGTCATATGTACATTGCTCTGTGCATTTTACCTCAAAAAATATTTATAAAAACCCCCCACAAACACTTAAATATGAAGTTCATATAAAGTGTACAAATTTTTCATATTGCATATCAAAATAGTGTGACAAACTTCAATATAAGACCAGTATATCAGGAATATATCCCCAGAGCTCCATACCAAGACAAACATATAATGTAAACAAAATCATCATCTGGTTTAAACATCTACAGCCGAAAATTCTACATCCTCATTGGCCAGATAAAACACAGCTCTATTGATGTTAAAACAGAACCTGGTAGGAGGGTTCTGACACACACCTCTCAATTGCAAGATACGGATTGGGACACAATATAGCAGGGCCGCCATAGGCGTAAGAGATGACTCATGCCTAATTCTCACAAACTGTTAGCACAGATCCATTACTGTCTCATATGTAAATCTCCTCAAGAAAACCCTGATACGGACTGCAAGTTTATACAAAACCTATCAAAGCAATGAGACTATGTTACATCTCTAAGACACCGATCACCCTGAGGTGGCAATGCTACCTTTAATAAATAATCTATACCACTTATGAGGGTCCATGCTGCATTGGTAATGGTCCATGCAGGGTCCATGCTGTAATGGTAATCGTGGGAGTCCTGATCCATAATTACCATTGACCTAGCGGGGTCTAACCCCTGGAGTAGATTGGGGCCATACGTACCATTATACATTTGCTGTATGGGTTAAGTGGATGTATGAATATATGTCTTATGGCTGTACCTGTATTACTTTGCACATTTTTCTTAATATTTATTTTGGTTAATAATGCTTTAGACAGATGTTTAGGTTTCGACTATGCCTTTTTGATGCTTACACATTGTCTGTCTTGTCCGGATGCCTACGGTCATGATACAGTTCCTATTTTCTTGTTTTTAAATATATGGTTTTTAATACTTCACATTGTCCAGTCAGGTAATATTTCACATGTCCAGTCGGGTGGTATTGTCTTAGAGCTCCATGCTGAGATTGGCTGATATGTTAAAGGGACCGTTTACTCAAATTTTCTCCCCTTTAATTTGTTCCCAATGATCCACTTTACCTGCTGGAGTGTATTGTTTACAAGTATTTCCATTAACCTTATATTGGCATTTGAATTTATTTAGCCTATGGTATCCCCACCTATCCTAAAAGTTTTTGGCCTCGAGGCCAAGCTGTGTTAACAAAGCCAGTAAAATAAATTACACTCCCAGTGGGTTATAGAAGAGATAAGGTAATAAAATATTAATTTTCCATTGTGATTAGTTTATGGACAGATATAAGATAAAGAAGCATGTACTGTATATTTACACAATGTGATAAAGTAATGAGATCTGATTATACCTACAAGCTCAACCCATTTTATTAGGTTGTGGCTTCAAAACACAAAATCAGCTAATTCATATACACAAATAAGCCTTAAAAAAACAAATCTCATACATTTTATACTCTGCAACTAATAAAAAAATAATTGGAAACACATTAAGGGAAAAACTATTTTATAGTATACTGTCCCTTTAAACTCCTTGCCGTTTTGGCTATGATTTATCTTTTTGGCTTTGGCTGTTTGGAGCAATTGGCTATTGGTTATACTGCTTGCACTATCCACTGCACAGTGTTTATGACTCTTAGAGCTATTGTTATATTGACACAATTTAGTTTCAATGCTATGTAGGCATATAGCAATTTATTGTTTATGACGGGATTGTACTTATTGCCTACACCAGGTGCAATATAGAGCACTGGGTTTGTTGATAGCCGTGGAGGTGTTTTATTGCTTTACTAGAGTGGGCGGATGAAAGATCGGTGCTGTAAAGATGCTACTTTTTAGGTTGGCTACGTGTATGTTCCTAACCATGTCAGTAATACATTTTGTGTTGATTGTGAGAACCGAAAAGTCCACGGCACCAACTAGTAACACACATCGCATACGCTGACTATTGTTTTGGTTTTTTGTTTCCTTGGCAACAGTGGACTCAGGTGGGTGGTCACTTGCGCCGGTGAGCCAGTAGTGATTGGTGTCTTAGAGATGTAACATTGTCTCATTGCTTTGATAGGTTTTGTATAAACTTGCAGGCTGTATCAGGATTTTCTTGAGGGGATTTACATATGAGACAGTAAAGGATCTGTGCTAACAGTTTGTGTGAGAATTAGGCATGAGTCATCTTTTATGCCTATGGGTGGCCCTGCTATATTGAGTCCCTATCCGTATCTTGCAATTGAAAGGTGTGAGTGTGTCAGAACCCTCCTATCAGGTTCTGTTAACATCAATAGAGCTGTGTTTTATCTATCCAATGAGGATGTATAATGTTTGGCTGTAGATGCTGAAACTAGATGATAATTTTGTTTACGTTTTATGTTTGTCTTGGTATGGAGCTCTGGGGATATATTCCTGATATACTGGTCTTATATTGAAGTTTGTCACACTATTTCGATATGCAATTTGAAGAATTTTGTACACTTTATATGAACTTTATATTTATTTAAGTTTTGATTTTTTTGCACATGCTCTGTTGCAGCCTTTTGCACACGCTGCTTTCTGATTGGAAGAAGGTAGGGGGAGGGTATAACGGGCCTATATAAGTTTGCTTTGAACACTGTTTGTTTGTCAGATGAAGGGGTTCTTTTAACCCGAAATGTCACTCTAATAAAAACAATTGTTATCACAGTTGACAGAAGTCCAGCGAGTGCTGGATTTGGGAATTATACTTGGACTTTGGGATAGCACCCTGGCAGGTGGGCATCCATGATCTATTTGCTCTGGAATGGCCTTGCAGAACATGGTACGCAGACCTGATAAAAATGTGCTTCAGCCTCTCACTTAAGGCCCATTCTTCCATCAAGATTTCAAATCTTCCAGTTTAATAGCATAGCAATTGAACGACTTATTTGGTCTCAGAGGTTTTTTAGATCAAGTGATAGAGAGTTTCAGACCATAATGCCTGTTACAAGAAGCATTTAAACACAAAATCTGGTAAGTTTTCCTTTTTTGGATTCTAAGAGTTACCATCTTTCAGAATTCCTCAAATTCTTACAATTTTGAAGGATGGTCTGGATAAGAATTTATTAGCCAGTTACCTTAAAGGCAACATTTCTGCTCGTTCAGTCTTGCATCATAAGAAGATTTGGAGATTTCCTGACATTAAAGCCTTTGTTCAAGCTTTGGTCAGGATAAGACCAGTTATCAGGCCAACTTTGTGGAACCTTTACTTTAAGTTTTGGGGGTTCTTCAGGCTCAGCCGTTTGAACCTATGCATAGTCTGGGCATTGAACTGTTGTTTTGGAAGGTTCTCTTTATCTTGGCCACTTCCTCAGACAGAAGAGTATCTGAGCTTTCTGCTCTCTTGTGATTCTCCTTACCTGATTTTTTCATCAGGATAACGCTGTTTTAAAAGGACAGTCTACCATAGAATTGTTATTGTTTTAAAAGATAGATAATCCCTTTATTACCCATTCCCCAGTTTTGCATAACCAACACAGTTATATTAATATACTTTTTACCTCTGTGATTACCTTGTATCTAGAAACCTTCTTCCAGCCCCCTGATCACATGACTGTGATTGTTTATTATCTATTGTCTTGCATTTAGCATTGTTTTGTGCTAAATCTTAAGTAACCCCCTGTGCCTGTACACAGTGTTATCTATATGGCCCACATGTACTTTCTGTTTCTTTGTGTTGAAAAGATATTTAAAAAGCTTGTGATAAGAGGCAGCCCTCAAAGGCTTAGAAATTAGCATATGAGCCTACCTATGTTTAGTTTAAACTAAGAATACCAAGAGAAAAAAGCAAATTTGATGATAAAAGTAAATTGGAAAGTTGATTAAAATTAAAAGTCCTATCTGAATAATGAAAGTTTAGTTTATACTAGACTGTCCCTTTAAGAACAAACTTCTCTTTCCTTCGTAAGTTTGTTTCTTCTGAAAACCTCAATCAGGAAATTGTGGCCCCATCTCTCTGTCCAGTCCGAAAAAATGCTAAAGAGAGATTACTTTATAACTGGGATGTAGTAAGGGCCTTGAAATTGGACTTAAAGATTCAGAAATTCTTTATCCTTGTTTGTCCATTTCACATGTCTCTGCAATGGACAAAAAGCTTCTTTAATCATCTTGCCAGCTTGGCTTAACTCTTTGGTTCGTGAAGCATACCTAGTTGTGGGAAAAGCTCCCCCTAAACAAATTACTGCTCATTCTATTAGAGTGGTCGCCACTTCTTGGGATTTTACAAATTAAGCTTAGGTCATATTTATATACTTTTACCAAATTCTACCATTTTGACAAGTTTGCCTCTTCTGAGGCTGCTTTTATATGTTTGATGTTCTCATGGACTTCCCACCTTGGGTATAGAATCCCACATGTTATGGCTCATGGACTCTTGCCATCTTATGAAAGAAAACAAGATTTATACTTACTGGAAAAATTCCTTTCTTTCATGATGAGTCCACAATACCTGCCCTTATTTTCTCCTTTCTTATGACTAAAGAATCATTGTGTGGAATGTTTTTCACACTCCTGTAGGACTGGGCTTTAATCCCACCCATTGGACTTTCATCACAAAAGAAATTAATTTATCATATAAGCATAAATTTAGTTTTTTCTTTTACTTAAACATATAGGAAGTAGTCACACAACAGTCATTAAAACTGGTATATATGCTATGATATTCAAAACTGAAGATCTCTGTGCTTTTATACAGGTTTTCATTAAAGAAACAGTAAAGTTAAAAATAAAATTATCATTCGGATAGAGCATGCAATTTTAAAGAAATTTACAATTTAGTTCTAATAAAATTTCCTTTTTTGTTTTGTTTGGTGCCCTTTGTTAAAGAGCATACTTGGGTAGGTTTAGGAGCAGCAATTCCCTGCTGGGAGCTATTTGGTAGCAGCACATATACGCCTCTTGTCACTGGTTTACCATACATGTTCAGTGCTGCTCCTGCGCTTACTCTTCAACAAAGGATACCAAGAGATAAAAGCAAAATTTGATCAAAGTAAATTGGAAAGTTGTTTAAAACTACATAATCTATTTGAATCATGAAAGTTTAAATTTTGATTTTACTGTTACTTCAAAAAGGCAGATGTGCATATTCACTAAAAGTAAAGGTATTCATAAAAATGTACAGAAGGAAAAACTATACTGCAACCAGATTCTACAGCAATAAAATAAAACAGACAGTTATGTTGTTTGGTGACACCTTACTCAATTTACAATTAAGTTCCACAGAAAATATAAATATATTACCTTTCAGTCCAGCTCTCTTTGCAATATCTATTGTCAGAAGTAGGTCTATAGCACCCTGAGCATTGACAGAAAGGGTTTCATCATCTTCTGGCCAAGGAATGTCTACAAATACAGACCATGTTACAAAGAACAACTGTAGCTTGTGCACTACTGGCTAATGAGGTTATTGTTATCTGAGGAAATTGTCATGGCAGGAATACTGACCTTTACATACGAAACGTTGAAGACAAAGGGTAAGTCAAGTCAAAATGAAAGGTTTCATGATTGCGACAGAGCATGCAATTGTAATGGGGTGTGGGTTTAAAAGCACCAGCTATTTCATATACACAGATAAACCTGAAGATGCAATTTCTCATACATTTTAGAATCTTCAGCTGATATAACAAGTCATTAGAAACATATTAAGGAAAAAACTAATTTTACAGTATACTGTCCCTTTAAGTCGTACCCCCCATTATATTGAGTTCTACAATATTGACAATCTTTGAAGCAGAGGAATGACACTGGTTAGAGATTGCTGCAACAGGTTTAACAGGAGTTTGCCTATAAAACTCATGCAAGGATCTCTTTCTTGATATCACTACGGCAGACACAGTACAATTATTTGTTTGGATAGAAGTGGAACACTTCTCAAAAACAGAACATTCACAGTTGAAACAGGCTATGCTACACACCATTGGCAGTGTAGTTTTTTACTGGCTAAACAAAAGTTAAATTAATTTAAAGATCCTCTCATGTGAATCCATGATTTACCAGTAAAAGAAAATATTTCTGAGCCATTATTACTCAGTTGGAAAAAATATGTAATCATTTAAAAATGGATACGTTTGATAGTGGAAATTTAGATTTTGTCCCAGGCTTTACAACAGAATTATTTTAAAACATAGAAATCTTATTTAAAAAGCATGGAAAATCAGAGTAGGTTACAAAGTGGGTAATTTGCGAACAAAAACATAAATTATGCTTACCTGATAATTTAATTTTCTTCTGTGGGAAAGAGTCCACAGCCGCATTCATTACTTGTGGGGAAATAAGAACCTGGCCACCAGAAGGAGACACACCAGCCAAAGGCTTAAATAATTCTCCCCCATCCCCAGTCATTCTGCCGAAGAACAAGGATCAGTGGAAGAAATATCAAGGTGAAAGGGTGCCAGAAGACTATACACGAAAAACGCCTCAAAAAACAGGCGGGCGGCTGTGGACTATTTCCCATGGAAAAAAATTAAATTATCATCAGGTAAGCATAACTTATGTTTTTTTCCTAATGGGAAAGAGTCCACAGCTGCATTCATTACTTGTGGGAAAATTATAACCAAGCCAAAGAGGACACTGAATGCCAAGAACGGGAGGGTAAAGAGGCGGCCCAATCTGAGGGCACCAGGACTGAACCACATCCCATAAATAAAAAAAAGTCCCGCTTCATCTAAAAGCAGGGAGCAAAAACATGATGGAAAAAAGGCCCCAAGGACACCAACGAGAGTCCCAAGCCTGGGTACAAACGACATGCAACACCACAGAGCCCACAGGACTCGAAACGCACGAAATCGCCCAAAGGCAGATCCCATACACACGCTCCGATAAGGGAACCCTGACCAACAACTCCCCAAAGGAAGAAGCAAGGTAGAGGGATAACTAATCAGAACCCTGTCTTCCAAAAGACAGATCAACCTAGCTCGGGAGACTGCAGAAAGCCTCACGAATGCCAGAAAAAAGTGCATCATCCGTCAAACACGACCAAGTCGGAGACCGAAAGAGAACAAAAAGTATCTTGAGAAACAGGAAACCGCACAGACGACTAAGTAGCACACTATAGTGGAGCCACAGATAAAGGGAAAAAAACCCTTGTCCAGCTCCTCAGCTGGAGGGAACCAAGGAGAAAAAGAACCAGCAAAAACCTAGTTCCTAGAGATAAACAGGGACGTCCTCAACTGCTGCATCACTGTCGCAACGAGGACCGCCCACACACGGAAAAACCAACTTGTCAACGACAGTGAAAAGTCAAGGGACATTGTCCCACCCCAGCCATTGAACAAGAGGGAGGAACACCCCCAGCCACATTCGAAAGAGTGTGACCAGAAACACGGGCAGAGTCCCACCAGAACCAGAGGAACACCGAACCCAGAAGTCAATTCCCAAGGGCATCTCCATCCCTGAACCAGGGAAAACTAGGAACACACCCCCAGAGACAAAAGTCCCCCAAGGGAAGATGGAGGACAAGGGAAACCTTGCTCCCCTGGACACAAAGCTTGACACAGGAGTCAAAACGAACCCAAAACGAGCCAGCCCCCAAAGGAGCAGAGACTACCCGAGGTAGCAATCTCAGGGCCCCACAACGGATACCGGTGGGGAAGATATGAGGACAAAGTGACCCTTACCACCAAGGCTCTACACAGGAATGCTGATGCAAGGTCAGAGCATCAGAACAAAAGGAGCCGAAAGGAAGTCCAGAACACATTACCACACAGAAAACAAAGGCCCTGAGCAGCCATAAGAAGGGGACCAGGCTCTCTAAAGAGAGAAAAAGAAGGACCCCTTCCAGACGCAACCCGAACACCTGAGGGAAAAACTGGGACAAGCATAGACAGAGCTATACCAAAACCACCCGGAACCCCAGCACAATCCCAGATCCACGAATAGTCCTGAAGAAGAGGACCCCGACCAAAATTCCGGTCAGGCACTCTTCACCCGTGGAAGGAACCCGAAAAAAGGGAACTCTAGCAAAACCCTAAGAAAAGGGCAGCGGAAAAAACGCAGAACCGATCTCAAGGCTACAGAACCCGCAACACAAAGCTAAACTCAGCGACATTCCGTAACTAGTGTCCCACGTCGGCGCCCGACCCTAAGAGGGTGGATACAATTCTGGAAAAAAGAACCAGAACTGAAACAAGGAGACCCCAATAAAATCGGGTTCCAGCTACAAGAGACCTCCAGCAAAGAAGGCGAACCAGACCCCCGCATGGCAAGCAACAGGCTAGCCCCACAGCACCGCTGCCGGATCACCGAGAATGCAGGCATGATCCCGCTATGTCTCGCATACCATCAAGCGTTCCACCGCTAATTCACAAAGAGGATCCATTAAAAGCAGAACGAAAACGAGTCCAGAGACCCTAGGAATCTAAACCACCCAAAGGATAGCAAGAAGACCAAGGCCCAAAAACTGCCCTAGCAGAGAAGGCCCCGCCCCATGAAAATAGAGCCAGAGCGACGTGGAGGAAGCCACCGACCAAGCCCCGGGAATAGAGTGGCATGCCCAATCTCTCCCGGTATGCGGACCCGAAGGTCCCAATGTAGATGATTAGTGTAGTTTGTGAAAAACAATAAAACAAAAACACTCAAGGTCCGCCGGACCCGCCAGGCGTCACTGACAACACAACAAAGTGCACACAAACTCAGGACCCAACAGTCAGTGAACAACTTCCAAAGAAGTAACAAAGCAAGCCCATCCCAGAAATTCCCGAAGGAAAAAAAAAATAACTGGATGAAAGAAAATAAGGCAGTCCGAAGGCATCTGCCAAAAAAACTCTGGGAAAGGATACGAGGGACCGACAGGAGACGATCAACATCCCCAATAGTCTAGCTCGAAGCACCATTCAAGGACACATTCCCCGGCTGATAGAGGAGAGGGTCCCCCAATAAGTTGAAAAGACGACGGAGTAGAACGTGCAGCCGCGCGATCCGATAACGAAAGGTGCAATATGGAGGAATATTCACCACCAGAGGAAACTGAATATACCCACCCGAAGTCTGGACACCTGGGATAATCGGGCAAGAACACAACCACGCAGAAACCTCCGGATCCTGCAGGCGAACCAACACCATCAATATATTGAAGCATAAATGACCCACCATCTCCAGGGGAAACAAACCACTCTGTGCGGAGGGAGAATGAACATTAGGGTTACCCACAAATGTAGAGGAAGGGTGCTGTTGGGAATCCGCCGCTTGAGGGACAGAGCCCCCAGAGGCTAATGGCTCAATAGGCCCCTGGTTCCCCGAGCCCGAGGAACCAGGCGCTCTAAGAAGGCACATGAGACAGGACTGATAAACGTGCGTCAGTGGGTCCAAAGCACCTTCCTCACAAGAGGAAGAATAGTTATCTCAGCTTCAGAACCCTCCATGGTTAAAACCAAAGAGAAAAATAGGAATGAATATATATATATATATATATATATATATATATATATATATATAAATAAATAAATAAATAAAAACGAAGGCACCTGACACCCCCCAATGGCTGGGGCACTCACCACCTCCTATGACCAGATCCAAAACGAAGCAGAAAGTCTTCGTAGCCACACGGTCAGGAATGCGGAAGCGTAACGCCTGGTCATAAGGTGAACCAAAAATCCAATCCAAAAAAGCGGGCCAGAAAAAAGCGGCAATTAGGCCCCACTAAATTCTTCAAACAATTCTCCTGTCTCAGCCCCAGAGTCAATACCCACCCACTACACAAAGCAGGAAGATCACATAAACATGATTAAGGAACCCCACCCTGTTCACAAATCCCCCCCTTAGGAAGGAATTATCCCATGATTCCCAGATCCGCACTGAGACCCATACCTATCTGTCACATAACATCATAACATTCATATTGATAAAAAGAAAAGATCTTACCAAATTC
Source organism: Bombina bombina (assembly GCF_027579735.1). NCBI lineage: Eukaryota > Metazoa > Chordata > Amphibia > Anura > Bombinatoridae > Bombina > Bombina bombina. The sequence continues at coordinate 242,517,080 of NC_069503.1, read as the reverse complement.
TACGCTGTGGAACAGCAACACGGCCCTTCAAGTGTGACGGATAGTAGCGTCACCTCTGTCATTGACTTGAGAGAAGACAGCAAGTAGCGAAGGATCGGCAACGCCAAGTGCTAGAGGAGCTGTTAATACGAATCGGGATGGTGTCGCAGAAAGAACTCCCACTGCATCTCCGGACTATAACATTCGCCCAGGCCCTCACTCAGAGACTAACAGGACTTCTTAAAACTCCTGTCCCACTGCAAAGAGTACTACCCTCCATGAGAGACACACTTTACGTAAAAATTAATACAAGTATTTTCATTAAAAAATAAAACTTCTGACACTTCTCTGCCACCTCCTGGGACAAATGGCAAAGAATGATTGGGGGATGGGGGAAGTTGGAGGAGTATTTAAGCCTTCGGTTGGTGTGTCTTTGCCTCCTCCTGGTGGCCAGGTTCTTATTTCCCACAAGTAATAAATGCGGCTGTGGACTCTTTCCCATTAGGAAGAAAAAGATACACAAATAAAACATGAAAAAAGTAAAAAAATTTTTAAAAAAAATGTATGCTTACCTGATAATTTTTTTTTTTTTTTGACACGATGAGTCCACGGATCATCTTAATTACTAACGGAATATTCACCTCCTGATCAGCAGGAGGCAGCAAAGAGCACCACAGCAGAGCTGATAAATATCACCTCCCTTCACTCCCAACCCAGTCATTCGACCAAAGTCAAGGAGAAAAAGGAAGTAATAAGGTGCAGAGGTGTCTGAAGTTTACAAACCCAACAATCTGTCTCCAATAACAACAGGGCGGGCCGTGGACTCATTGTGTCAAAAAAGAAATACATTTAACAGGTAAACATAATTCTTTTTAAGGACACAATGAGTCCACGGATCATCTTAATTACTAATGGGATACAATACCAAAGCTAGAGTACACAGATGATACGGGAGGGACAAGACAGGGAACCTAAAACGGAACGCACCACTGCTTGAAGAACTTGTCTCCGAAAGGCGGCCTCAGCTGAGGCAAAAGTATCAAATTTGTAAACCTTTTAAAAAGTGTGAAGAGAGGACCAAGTTGCAGCCTTGCAAATCTGTTCCACAGAAGCTTAATTTTTGAATGCCCATGAGGAAGCAAGAGCGCTTGTGGAATGAGCCGTAACTCTCTCTGGAGGTTGCTGTCCAGCAGTCTCAAATGTAAATCAGATGATACTCTTTAGCCAAAAAGAAAGTAGCCATAGCTTTCTGACCCTTACGTTTTCCTGAGAAAACCACAAACTAAGAGGAAGACTGACAAAAATCTTTAGTCGATAATCCTTTCTCCAAACCCTCTTGGAGAAAAGAGAAAATCTTAGGAATCCTAACTCTACTCCATGAGTAACCTTTGAATTCACACACATTAATCTTGTTTGACAACTGAAGATGAGTAATTTCCCTTGAATTTACGAAAGGAATGAAAATTACTTTGGCGCCCCTTCGTCTTATTTCTCTTATCCTGAGGGAGAAAATGACCTTTACCTCCCATGATGTCAGAAATAATTTCTGATAGACCAGGAACAAATAAGGTCTTTCCTTTATATGGAATAGCCAAAAGTTTGGACTTAGAGGAGACGTCCGCAGGCCAAGGCTTCAGCCATAAGGCTCTGCGGGCCAAAATAGAAAAACCTGATATCTTAGCTGCCAGTTTGATAACCTGAAGGGAAGCATCTGTGATAAAGGAATTAGCTAATTTGAGAGCCTTAATCCTATCTTGAATCTCAAACAAGGATGTCTCCGTTCTGATAGCATCAGACAGGGCGTCAAATCAATATGCAGCCGCACTGGTGACGGTAGCAATGCACAAGGCAGGTTGCCATTGTAGACCCTGGTGTACGTACATCTTTTTGAGTAGGCCCTATAATTTCCTGTCCATAGGATCTTTGAAAGCACAACTATCCTCTATGGGAATAGTAGTTCTCTTAGCTAAAGTGGTAATAGCCCCTTCCACCTTAGGTACTGTTTGCCAAGCTTGCTTGATAGAGTCGGCTATGGGAAACATCTTCTTGAAAATAGGAGATGGAGAAAAAGGAATACCAAGTCTCTCCCACTCCTTAGCAATAATCTCAGAAGCTCTGTCAGGAACCGGAAATACATCAGTCGAGGAAGGAACCTCGAAATATCTGTTTAACTTACTGGATTTCTTAGAGACAACCACAACCGTGGAGTTGCTATCATCTAAAGTAACTAAAACCTCCTTAAGCAATAGACGGAGGTGTTCCAGCTTAAATCTAAATGATACCACTTCAGTATCAGCGAGAGGAAGTACACCTTCAGAATCTGAAATCTCTCCTTCAGATGCTACCATGGAGGACTCCGAAACCACAACAATTGCATCAGAAACCTCGCTTACTGAATGGCTTGTCTTCCTCTTACGTTTACCCTGCAACATGGGAAAAGCAGACAGCGCATCAGAGATTGTAGAAGACCTGATTGATGCGATGTCCTTTAAAGTAACTCCAGTGGTAGTTACAGAGGAGACGCAGGGCACTGCTTGTGAGGGTGGTAACACTTGGAGCGCATGAGGAGAAAGTTGCAGCATATATTGTACCTCATCATTAGAATCCTGACCAACATCCTTAGAAGAAGTTGGCTCTGAATTTTTTTTATCTTTATGACTTAAAGTCCTTTCAATACAAGAAGGACAGAAGGGTATTGGTGGTTCCACAAAAGCATTAAAACATACAGAGCAAGGAACATGTTGCAAGGTTTCTTGATCCATAATAACTCACACTTTGACACAATAAACCTTAAAGTTAACAAAAAACTTAAATACAAATAAGTTACTGTGGCTTTAAATTTTAAACCGCAACTATTTTACTGCGCACTAAATTTGGTCCCACAGTCTCCTCCACACCTCAGCCCCGATGAGGCGCCTAGCTTCCTGACCCAGAGATTATACGCTGTCAGATGTGAAGCTGCTCTCCCGCTCTTCAGCTGAAACAAATCCCCTAGCGCAGCTGAAGATTTGGCTCGTTGACAAAAAGAGCCGATGTAGCCCGGTCCTAGGAACACATGTAATAGCAGTAAACATGTGCTCCTAGAAACAGACCGGAGTTCTCTCACTTATGCCTCAAAATGTCTTCACTGTAAGCGCAACTATGGAAAGGCGCATGGGAGAAGTAAATCCGCCTATTGTGGGCGTGTCTAAAATGCAAAGCCCGTTTCCCAAGGAAAAATTAACCCCACAGAACATGGAACCACCAGAGCCCTAAAATGTTCAATGCCTCAGAGCTCAGACCAACCCCAGTGCCAAAAAAATGCATATAGCCATCAAATATTTCTCTCCTGCCTAGGAGAGTATTGTCAATAATAAAGTGCCCCTTACATGAGAGCCCCTTACTAAATAAATAAGGTATTTTCCTGTGCCCACTCTTTTTTGAGTTGATCTGTCTGCCCCAGAACAAGAAAATTGCACTTACACCAGGGTACTGCCTGACAGCAAGGCAGTTCACAGGTTTGAGAGGTCCTCTTCCTCACATCGACCTGTAGAAAACAGAGACTGAGTCATATCCCTCAGACTATAGACAATTAGGGCAGTATTAAATATGGAAGGCGCAGTAATAATTATGTCCCACAAGATTCCATTACTCTAAAGCCACCAAAGCTCTACTGCAGAAACTGACATGGACTACAGCTGCACCCTAGGAAAAAGTAGCACAATCCTGTACCACTTTAAAAATAATTGATTGAAGAATCTTAACTAACACCTCACTTTGCCACTTCCTAACACTAACGCAGGCTTTGCTGTGGTGCTCTTTGCCGCCTCCTGCTGACCAGGAGGTGAATATCCCGTTAGTAATTAAGATGATCCGTGGACTCATCGTGTCATTAAAAAGAAAAAGGGACATTCAGCTCTTGCATTTGTGTAAAATTGGTGCTGTGTCCCACACTCCAAAAACTTCCCCTAAAAACTTACCCTACATGTAAACAGAAATAGAGCCTTGTAGATATATATATATATATATATAAATATAATACAACCCAAAGTATTGATCTAGGCCAATTTTTGTATGCCACCATTTAACCGCCAAGTGAGGTTAATGTTAGCTTTAGTGTAGAGATTAGCCTCCCACCCCTGATCCCTCTCAAACAGCTCTCTTCCCCCCACTGGTCACCCCATCTTAAGTAATGGCAGACAGTCTGCCAGTATGCAGTTTAAGACCTTTTTTTATTATTATTATTATTATTTTCTTTAGTGTAGGATTCCCCTCTTACCTTCCCACCTCCCTGATCCCTCCCAAAAAGCGCTCTAACCCTCCCCCCTCTAACTAATTTCCACCATCTTAGGTACTGGCAGCTATCTACCAGTACCCAGTTTTCTTTAATTTTTATTTCTATTTAATAAAAAAACAAAAACATTTTTTCTGTAGTGTAGCTGCTCCCACCCTCTAATCCCCCCTCCACTATAGGATTCTCCTCTCCCTTCTCCCCCTCTCTGCCGCTAAGAGTTTTTTAAAATTATGTAGTGTAGAGGTCCCACCCACTGCCGACTCTCTGCAGCGATGTGTCTCCCACCCACCTCCCTCCTAACTCTCCCACACCACCAATGATCGGCACCACTGCTGCAGAGAGGGACACAGTCTCTCCCTTTCTACATTGGTACCTCTGCAAGAAGAGAGAGAGAAAAAGAGAAAGAGTGCGATAGAGAAAAGAAAATATTTTTGAGCCATTATTACTCATTACACAAATAAAACATGAAAAAAGTCAAAATGATTTACGTAAATGGGGAAAAAAAAGGACATTCAACTATTGCATTTGTGTAAAATTTGTGCTGTGTCCCACACTCCCTGGAGAAACCAAAATCTGTAACTATGGTTTTCAAAATGATGTAAAAGCCATAAACCAGCTATTAGATTTGCAACATTTGCATGTTACACAATTTGCTTGATGGCCTTCTAGGGAATGTGGGAGAAGAGAGAGAGTGAGAGCGAGCGCAAGAGAGCGCGCAAGAGAATTTTTTAATTCTTTTGTACACTTTTTTTTTTTAGGTAGGGTAAGAGAACAAAAAAGGCATTTTTTTAGATATATTTTATTTTAGTAGGATTTATGTTAGCAATATAAAACAAGGAACAGTAGTGTTAAAATATGTGAATGTGTTTTTGTAAATTGTTTTCTTTTTCCCCCCTTACATTAAGCAAATGTAAGTTATAAGGGCCATCTTCTTTAAGCAATTTGTTTAAAAATTACCCAGAACTACATTTTCATTAAACCACATAACACAGTTAGATTTGTTTAAATGATGCTCAAAATGTAGTTTTCAGATAAAAGACTTACCTCTTTTTAAAATATTCTGAAAAACTTGGGCTGGGGTTTCATCATTAAATGGAGGGATTCCAGTTAGGAACTCAAAAAGGCAAACCCCAAGGGCCCACCAGTCCACAGAAGGACCTGAAAAAACAAAACAAAACACACACACAAAAACAAAAACAAACAATGAACAAACTGACAAGGTATTACACATCACAACTACATTTCTTATGTAAGGGCTAGATTACAAGTAGAGCACAATATTGTACTTATGCTAGTGCGATATTTGCGCTCCACTCAGTAACATCAGTGCAAGTAAATGTGCGCCGGTATTACAAATTAGGTGCACGAGAGCACGCTTCCATAGCCTTCAATGGGAGCCTCATTATCATGCACCTAACTTTTAATACCGGCGCACATTTACACACAGTTACGGAGTGGAGCGCAAATATCACATTTGTCCCTTTATGGGCACACTGTGAAATACTGCTCCACTCGTAATCTAGCCCAAAACATTTTATTCCGACTTGTAAAAGGCAAAGACTAGCCTAATGTTTAAAGGGGTACTAAACACTTTTCCCCCCCTCATGGTTCAAATAGAGCATGCAATTTTAAGCATCTTTCTAATTTACTCCTTTTATAAAATTTTCTTTGTTCTCTTGCTATCTTTATTTGAAAAAAAAAGCATATATATATATATATATATATATATATATATATATATATATATATATATATATATATATATATATATATATATATATGATATATATATATATATATCAACCAATCAGCAAGTGCTACCCAGGTGCAGAACCAAAAATGAGCTGGCTCCTAACCTTACATTTCTGCTTTTTTCAAATAAAGATAGCAAGATTGGGTTCAGTATCCCTTTAACAAAATAATCAATATATAGAAGAAAATGCTCCCTGGTTTTGATGAAAAACAATTGTGCAGCAAAGTGAATAATGAACAATTTAACATTTGTTAATATTAAATGTACTGACAGACCTTGCAACCCTTATTATTTTGTGCAGTAGTGTTGGGCGCATTATTATTCAGTATGAAAAGCAAGGAAATACAACCATAGTAAGTTATCAAGAGTCAAACTTTAGGCCTGATGATAATGGGAATAGTTTGGATAAAAAAAGGGAGGATTGACATAACTTAAAATAGGAAGTTATCTGTCACTAACACATGGGGGCTACAGATCAATAGTTTAGAAGCCTTAAGGGCCACATCATTTATAGTTATTAAAAACACACAAATAATATATTTTCTAGAATTGTCCAGTGGCAGAGATTTATTTAAGGCTACAGGGTACTGTGTGGCAAATTTGGTTGCCCACCCAATGGAAGTTCACAAAGCTTAAAGGGACACTGTACCCAATTTTTTCTTTTGTGATTCAGATAGAGCAGGCAATTTTAAGCAACTTTCTAATTTACTCCTATCAATTTTTCTTCGTTCTCTTGCTATCTTTATTTGAAATAAAAGCCATCTAAGCTTTTTTGGGTTAAGAACTCTGGACAGCACTTTTTGATTGGTGGATGGATTTTTTCCACCAATCAGCAAGGACAACCGGGTTGTTCACCAAAAATGGGCCGGCATCTAGACTTAGATTCTTGCATTTCAAATAAAGATACCAAGAGAATAAAGAACATTTGATAATAGGAGTAAATTAGAAAGTTAATTAAAATTTCATGCTCTATCTGAATCACAAAAGAATAAATATGGGTTTAGTGTCCCTTTAAGTCACAAAAACTATGGCACTTATTCTTAGTTCTGCTTTAACCCGAGGGCTGCAAGGACTAGTCCTTGACGTAAAACATCACTTGCAATCTCCTTACACTAGTGCACCACTTCAATAAATCACTATATGTTTAATGTAAACTACTTTTAAATTAATATCAAAACAAAGACATCTGGCCTGTGGGTCAAAGAGAACAAAAATATTTTGCTAGGCCACATGTAATCCCACAGATCAAAAGCTGGAAAAAAGAATGTAACTTCTTCCAGCAAGAAACATAAGACTTTTATACAGATAACAGAATATAAAGCAACTCTGATCAAACACTTTCAACTTCTTCCAGCTCCAGACTATTAAAGCTCAGAGTTGGCAATTATCCACAAGTTCCAAAAAAATAAAATACATTTTAAAAAGTTGTTAGTCCAAACCAAAGTTATTTATAATACCATGCAACATAACCAAGCAGCTAAAGCCAGCCACTGCATATGCGCCCAGCAAGTGTTTAGCACCATGTAACATTTAATAGCAATTACAGGTTTTAACAGGGACAGTAAACATACACACACACTGAGTAAGGTCAGCATAGATAGAGACAAACACTTGACCTGGCGTCTGTAAAATGAGAGCTGTGATTTTGCCCTAAATGTGATACCACCATGTTACCTCTAAAACAAGATGTGCCTTATTTTCAGTTTTGCAGTTTAAATTGAGCATGGGAACTACAATTCACAGAATTCTACTTCCCAGGCACCGCGCACAAATCTGAGTTAAGCCGTAATCCAGCAGAAAGGCATGTACTAGGAACTTTTTGTGGGGTTGGGAAGGTACCAGGCTGCTAGAATACAAGAAGGCAACGGCAGCAAACATGAACGTGTCCCCTGGTGGAATCTAGATGTGCAGGGCTGGGGCACAAAAAGGACAAGGGAAAGAAAGGCTAGTGAGCAATTCAGGGCAGAGCTAACGCGGTCACCTGCCCAGGTCAACATCTCTTAATAGCCCTTTATGTTCTCTCTCTCTTGCTAAGACAGGGTACTTTGGTTTCTGTCTGCTAAGGTATGCTGTTTGGTTGTTAATGGAAATAGAGACAGGCTTGGGAAATATTGTACAAACTTTAGTATTTAAACAGGAAACATGGGTTTTTGGACTGCAAATATTAGTATAAATATTGTTGCTTAATAATCTTGTGCATTACAAGTGCATAAAACAGGCATCAACTCACTTTACAACACTTAATATGATTGATACAACATTTGACACCATGATAGAGCTTTTGGTCAGGATGTGTCACTTTAAAAGAGCAGGCAATTTTTTTTTTTTTTTTTTAAGTTTTAAGCGTTAATTTTATTGAGATAATTTTATTGAGATAATAAAATGTGTCTAAATATTTATAACATTTTATGCCCGCACAATATTACAATCGGGGTAAAAAAAAAATAAAAAAAATTTAATACTAAAAAGATTTTTTAATTGCAAAGTAGCAGATGGATATTACATGTATTCTACAATTTTAAACAACTTTACAATTTAATTCTATTATCTAATTTGCTTCTTTTTCTTGGTATCCTTTGTTGAAAGGCATACATAGGTAGGCTCATGAGCAGCAGTTCATTACTAAGAGTTAGCTGCTGATGGCTGCAACACACACATTATAATATATATATATATATATATATATATATATATATATATATATATATATATATATGTGTGTCTCTTGTCATTGGCTCACCCAATGTGTTCAACTAGCTCCCAGTAAAATGCAATTCTGCTCCTGCAAAACATAGGATACCAAGAGAATGATGCCAATCTGATAATAGGTGTAATCTGGAAAGCTACGCTTATTTGTGAAAGAAAAAATGTGGGTTTAATGTTCTGCACAGTTTTGATAAAATAGTGTTTTTAGCATTTGTGGATTGTGATGCATTTCATTAAAAGTTAATATTTATAATTCACAAGATGTATTTATCTTGTAAAGGATTTTGAAAAAGATAATCTACTAACCTGTAACAGTTTTACGAGATTCCTGCTAAAGCCAGAACTTATACTGAAACATTATAAAATTCAAGTGGCATAAGTTAGAGTAATTGCCTACCGTTAAATGTATTTGTGGTTTCCATCCCGTTAAAAAGGAATAGAAAGGTTGAAATTGAAAAGCACATGGGAATTTCAATATGAAATAGAAGCATTTTTGCAATATACTTCAATTAGTCAAAATTCTTCAGGTAAAAGTTATTACTGGTTTTCAGCGGCATTTGCACCAGTATTCAGGCTCAGAGAGCTGGTAGGGGTGTGTATTGTGTCTATGAAGATAAGTGGTGTTATACAGAGACACTGCTGACTCTCAGAGGTGTGCTGTTTGAATACTGGTGCATGGGTCTTCCCAGCATATGTGCGTATGCAGCCGAAAAACAGTCATAACTTCTACTAGTGGGTGGGAGCTGTGGACTCTTCCCGTCAGAAGAATTTTTTTTTATCTCAAATTATCGGGTAAGCATAATTTATAGTTTTCTTTTTAAACAGGAAGAGTCCACAGCTGCATTCATTACTTTTGGGAAAACAATACACAAGCTAGAGGACACTGAATGCAAACAAACAAAGGGTGGGTACAAAAAGGCGGCCCCCTCAAAAGACACCACAGCCTGAAATTACCCAACGCCTTACAAAAACTCTAAATCACAAGGGAAAAACCGGAAGCCCAGGTAACTGCTCATCAGTTACATAACTTACAAAGCCATGCTAGAGACCACTCAGACCCAGAGTCTGCTGAACACAAAGGCCTCCGAGGAGCCATCCCAGCGGCTTTCGACTTCCACGAAAAGTACCCCTAAAAGACAAAAACCTCCATCTACCCTCGAGGGGGAGAATAGAGGACCCCATAAGAGATCCAAAAGGACCATCCAACACAGGCTGAAATCAAACTTAGAGAAACCCAAGGTTGCCACCGTACCACTGTCCAGGGAGACAAACTCCCTAGAAGGACAAGGACCAGAAAAATAAGTCCATACTCAGGAAAAACATCACTAGGATGACCAAAAGGTCATCCTCATATCCCTGACACAGCACCATACCACATATGGTGTTCCAAAAAAACGCGAGTTCCCTAATGCATCATAGCCCAGTCAAAACCCGTCAGGTTAGACAAGCATAGACAAGATAACTGTCCTAGCTCTCCAAGAGAACATAGAGCCATCTGTAAACAAGAACTTGCGATGACCAATCTCCAGGCAGCAAAGCTGACCCTAAGTCATCGTGGGACTCGTCCAACCAAGAGCGTCGAAAAAATCTCAACAGCTCCCAACCAGCAATTTCCGGGCTCCAAGGAGCGTCCCATCCCAGCAGCAGAAGCAACCAGTAGAGATGGGCACCAAGAGTCCCCTCACCGAAAGGGAGGACAAACTCAATAATAGGAAAACGGTCAACACTGCACAGAGTAGAGCAATCCCCGACCTTCCCTCCAGTATAACGGTCCCAGCCCAAAGACTAGTTAAAGACCTAAGACAAGAGTCCCAGACCGTTGGAAGAAAAAAGGATGGAATCAAAACCTCAGAGTAGAACTCTGAACGCTACTAAAACTGGCATGCTCCACGAGTCATGACAGGTAACTTTGTGCTCGGGTCCGAAAAGCCCTACACTGCGACCTTCCAGAAGGAGCACTCCCCTGGAGAAGTACAGAATCCCCAGCATCCTATACCAGAATCCGGTTCCGTGATTCGGAATACGCCAGAAAGGGGAAAAATCCTACAAGGCGTGAAAAACAAGGACCCACGGGCCTTCACAGATATTTAGGTACCTCCAAGTCAAGGAGAACATGCAAGAACCCATCCCCCACCCTAGGTGAGAAATAAAGGGACCAAAGCAACGGTAACCAGCCTATCAATAGAGACGAGACCCTTCTGCCATTATCGCCAGCCCAGTTGAAACGACAACTGGAGTCTACAAGGAAGCACAGATGTTCCAGAAGACAAGTAGGGACCCGTCAGAGAAACCTTAAACATATGCCTCAGGCAGACAGTTATCACCCATGAGAGTCAGAAAACCCTGCGCTCAAAAAAGGTACACGCAGGGGAACCAAACCCAAAGGTTAAGCAGAACCGTCCATGCCCGATCCAGGCAAGAGACGTGGTCCTAAGCCAGAGTCCTCGAAAAACGGAACCGATCGAAAGATTAGCTGCCTCCCATAGTAGGAGTGCACCCAAGACCGAGCCCTCCACTATCTAAAGTCCGTAAACGTAGACTACCTAGCAACAGCCTCAAACCCAGAGTTTGAACAAAAAAAAAACTCCTCACCAGTTGAAGAAATGGGCAACCAGTACCCTTGGATCTCAAGGCTATCCTCTGTAGACAGGCCTAACGACCTGATCCACACGCTGGTGAAGAGGAAGGTCATTTCCCAGACTCCAGAAAGGCGAAAGTCTGACAGACCACGGACCTCCTACCCTCAAGCCCAAAAGGCTAAATCTGCATAAGGTCTAAGGATAGCACCCAAGAGTCTAAAGACCATGGTATGACAAGGGGCAGTTCTTACATTGAGAAGACAGTTTCCAGAAATCCTTATCGGATTGGTCTCCCGAAATCCCTGCAACAGGAACAATGGGAGCCTCGCAGCTCCCTTTAGAAAGGCAGGGTGACCCCTGCACTCCACGTACTGGAGGAAAACGACACGCTAAAAAAAAAAAGAAAAAAAAAAAAAGGGACATGCTCTGCACTTCCAGATCATCCAACCCAAAACGGGAAGGAAAGAAAACTCAGCCACCGCAAAAGGAATGCGACTAAACGTAAATTGTTCATCACCCGGATACCAGACCTCCAGATACCATCTCCAAACGCTACAGGATTGGAAAACCAATGGGCCCGAGTCCCCAGGGACCCTTAGGAACCCCGATTACGTCTTGAAAAGTCGGTCACGTAATTCAAGCAAATTGTAGTACCTGGTATTCCATTCAAGTACTAACCAGGCCCAACCCTGCTTAGCTTCCGAGGTCAGACACTTCAGGGTGGAGTGGCCGTAGGCCACTTATATCAGAACTCATAACCTACCACTAGAAGCGTTGGATCTACGCACTAGGCCCCATACCACGTAGTAGGATCCGAGCCCAGAGTCCATATCAATAGGCCAAGTGAAATTCAGAATCCAACAGGATAATCCGCACCACGAGGGTCACATGGACCCAAGGAACAGCAGATAGCGCCCAACCAGTACCTGCCTGGTACAAGGACACCCCAAAACTATCTAAGGTCCAAGAAAAATGAACCCAAAGGTTCGATAATATGAATTAGAACATAACTTCATTTCTAACCAAAAGTGCGCAACTTCCGAGGAAGCGCCCATGCGACCACAAAATCACAAGTATCCGTTCCAGAAAAAGAACGTTCCCAAAACTGAAATTATATCAGACGTGAGCTTATTAAAAAGAAATCAAATACATCCTATCTGGATCAAAATAAAAGTAAGGCAGCACCCGCAGGTGAACAGCCAAGGTGAATGGGTACGCGAACAGCACTTGCCGATCAGAGGCCCCAAGAACTCAGAACTGGAATGATACATAAAAGAAAGAAAAAACGGAAACGTCAAAGAGATTAGCTTCATCCCCAAACGTCTAACCCAGCTTGCCATCCGACATCTAAGGCCTCGGATCCCTCGGCCCACTAGGACTGGAATTCTTTAGAACCATCAAAACATGCCTTAGCAGAACACGAAGACATGCCAGCCTATAACGGAAGGCAAAAACATCCCTTGCCGGATCGATAAACGACCTCGGACCCGAAGTTGGGCCCCCTGGAGCCTCAGAGGCCGATGCTTCCCCCGAAGGCTGAACTGTATCAGGCAATTCCACGCCCGACGGGCCCTGGTTGACAGCACCTTTAAAATATTTCACTCAGGAGATATAAGTGAGCCAGCGCTATAGTTATGGCCATGCGGAACCGTGCCGTAACCTCTGGAGAAAACAGGCCACCTTCCGGAGAAGGAGTAAAGGCCATAGGGACACCTGCTTGCATAGTAAATGAAGGTTCTGGGGCACGCGCCTCACCCAACATAGAATCCTCTGGGGCAGGTTGCTCAACGCACTTTAAAAAGGTCCCTGAGTCGGGAGAAGAGTACTCTAGAACAAAAAATGACAAAAAACTAACTGGCACCCTTTTACACACCCAATGGCTGGGGCACTCACCACCTTCTGTGAACCAGACAACCAACGAGCATACTCTGTCACCACACAGTCAGCATACGGAAGTAGAAAACAACGCAACTAGTCACGAGGAGCACCGTGCCAGTCACAAAAATAGCGCGTAAATCTAAAGAGATTGCGCCAATCGATAAGGCCATTATGTTCCGAAAAGCCATGAGCCAAAGTATTACTACACATTAGCAGATAGAACCACATAATAAACATGATTAAAGTCCCCCCTTTTCAAAAACTCCCCTCAGGAGATATTAACCCATGACTCATATTCTAAGATAAAAAAGGACACTACCTTCTCTCGTTAACATTACATTCACATAAAGAAATAAAATGAAACAATCTTACCGAATCTGCGCCGTGGAACAGGCCCTTCAAGTATGACAGTAGCGTCGCTTCAAACATGGACTTGAGTGAATAAAGGCAGGCAGCGAAACTCGTCAACGCTGATTGCCAAGGAGCTGTTAATATGAGTCGGGATGGTTTCGCAGAAAGACTCCCTGCATCTGCGGACTCTAACCTTCATCCATGCTCTCACTGAGAGGCTGACAGGATTACTTAAAACTCCAGTTCCATTTTGAAGAGTACTACCCTCCATAAGAGACTTAACAAACTTCTGACACTTCTCTGCCAAACTCCTGTGACGAAAGGGTGAGGGAAGTGGGGGAGTTAAATTTTGACATTTCTAACCCTTTAACAGATACGCAATATGTTGAAGTCAAGGGGCTAAAGGGTCAGTAAATTCAAAATAAAAAACATTCATGATTCAAAGAGATCATGATGTTTTAAACTAATTTTTAAATTTGCTTTGCTTTCTTGGTATCCTTTGCTGAAGAGCAGGTTCAGGATAAGCAATGCACTACCTGGTAAGAGGATTGTGAGCAGCCACTAATCACCAGCTAGCTTACCTTTACTGAGCATACATAGATATGCTTTTCAACAAAAGGATACAATGAGAACAAAGCAAATTTGATAAAAGTTTAAAAATGCACACTTTGAATCATGAAAGTGCAATTTTAACTTTAGTCACTTTAAACGAAAAAACTAAATAAAAAATAGCTGATATTCTACAGATCTAATTATTGAAACATTTTGCAAAAACTCAACATTTGATTAACTTGGCATTCAAAACTCCTTAAAGAGACATAAAAATCCCACATTGTCTGTTGATACATTTAATAGAACATGACCCCCCCCCCCCGCAAAAAAAAAAAAAAAAAGTGAGCCACAACACAAAAAGCATTCAATCTAAACTTAGAGATAACTGTATTTAATCTACAGCTCCACCACTCATTATCAAGTTCTCTTTCTCCAGCCTATCTTTAAAATCAAGGCAGAACAAAATGTATACTATAAGCAAGAAAATATTGTAAATCCCCCACCCACAAATCGCCGATACAGATAATGTGGAAATTTACTGTCCCTTTAAGTAACAACTATTGTACAGGAAGCTTTCAAAAGACAGTTAAAGTGTAATTTTAACACTACAGAAAATGAATAAGGTTTAAGAACAAAATGTTTAGCTGGTTCAACTGAACTCGGAAATTCCAGGTAGTATTCCAGAGTGAAACGAGAAAAAACCAAACTGGTAAATCAGTTTCTTTGAAATGCTCAGCATTGGTAGGTATATTGCCTGGTTACATTATTGCATTATGCACCTTCCATTAGGGTGTGAAAAGTATAACTCCAGCAGGCCAGCTACAATGCCAACATGTGATAAGTTCCATGAATAGTATATTTCGACTACTCTGGACCATACCAAGTCAGCTCAAAATTTAGGAGCAAAATCTTGATTATTGTTAAAGAAAAATCTAGATAGCTTCATACACCTAAATGTCCTCAAACTCTACGCCCAGAAAGTCATCTTAATTTGAGTAATCTACTCAGAATTAACAGCTGCAGTGCAAGCATCAAATGTATTAAAATTCACCTATGTACAGTATATCTAGCTATATAGGGCAAGATTTAACAAAGTCTGGCAGACGGGGGCGTATAGCTTTGCCCCTGTCCGTCCAACATCACGTCTGGCGGGCAGCAATACGTTGCCCATATTTATCATCGCACACTACAGAGGGAGATACACTGAAAGTTCCTTTATTTGTTTGAAGCGTTCGCCACACTAAGCTCCTCAAGCAGCCCACGGCAGAATGCTATTTTGCTGAGAGGTGACGTTTCCACCGCTTAGCAAATAGCCGTGCGGCCAAGCTGGCGCCAAGCCGGGTAGCCTGCATGGCTAATGGCTAAGAGGTGGAAACGTCACCTCTTATCAAAATAGCGTTTTGCCATGGGCTGCCTGAGGAGCTCAGCGCGGCAAGCGCTTAAAACAAATAAAGGAACTTTCAGCATGAAGTATTTTATACTTTGACTGAAAGTCCCCTTTTATTTGTTCCAGTGGTAAATCCTAGCGTTTCACAAACGCTAGGATTTACCATCACTTTAAATCTTGGCTGCAGGTTCTCTTATGTGAACTTGCAGCCGACGGCGCTCTGACCTATTCACATTTTACCCTAAAATAGGATTGCTTCATTTATTATACTCTACAGGGGTATAATGCATACCAGGAGACTTTTCCTTTTGAGTAATAATATAATTACACCAAAAGGAGGAAAATAAAAACACACCTTAAAGAAGGGGATGAAAAATCTGTTTAAAATTTTGGAGCCAGTAAGAATATTTAGTAGCCAGATATACTTTTAGGAACCAGACAGTGGAATCTGTATACAGATCTATGTAGAATAACCCAAAAGTTAGAAGCTAGGGTAAAATGTGAGGAGCCAGTGGCTCCTGGGTTTGTCAAGCCCTGCCTTAAAAGTCCAAATATGTAACAATAATTGAAAGCAACAGAAAAAAAAAAAGGAGCCCAGGAATGCAGTGATAACTGTACATACAAAAACATGTTTACAGTATTACATACATAGACACTAAACTAACCCAAAACAGAAATTGATGGTGTTTATAGGGAGTGTTTCTACTTATTTAAGCAGCCATTAGACTATATATACCCACCAGTGCTGAGACCGAAATTATTTAGTCTATGTAAAAGAACCAAGCAAAACAGTTTGTGGCATTTTTAAAAACAAGGACTACTTATGCATTTTAAATGTGGTTCCATTACACTTTGACTGTACACAAAGCAGCATCCCAAAACCAGAGCTGTAATGGTTAACTTACCACATGTCAGGAGTCCTGTATACAAGAAAAAAAGAGATTACAAAAGAAACTCCCCTCTCACCTAAGCACCTTTTGAGGGAAGAATTGTGTGGCAAATAAGTTCCCCAATGTCATTTAACATCAAAATGTTAAAACACTATGAAATGTAAAAATGAGTTTGTTTTTTCTGTAGATCAACTCAAAAGCACTGTTTAAAAGGGACAGTCTACTCCATAATTTTGATTGTTTAAAAAGATAATCACTTTATTACCCATTCCCAGGTTTTGTATAACCAACAGTTATATTAATATACTTTTTACCTCTGTGAATACCTTGTATCTAAGCCTCTGCAGACTGCCCCCTTATCTCAGGGCTATTAATGACCTGCATTTTAGCCAATCAGTGCGGTCTCATTTGTAACTCCACAGGAGTGAGCACAGTGTTATCTATATGGTACACATTAACTAGCTCTGTCTTACTGTGAAAAGCTTACAAAATGGTCTAAAATAAAGGCAGCCTGCAGGGGCTTAAAACAGCCAGAGAGTTACAGTTTTAGATGTTATGAAACAAAATTACTATAACGTCGTTATGCACAGCTGGGGAATGGTTAGTAAAGGCGTTATCTATATATATTTTTAAAACAATAACATTTTTGGCGCAGACTGTCCCTTTAAAGGGACATAGTGCACTAACATTTTTCTTTGCATAAATGATTTGTAGATGATCCATTTATACAGGCCATCTGGTAGGCATTTGTAAAGATGTATGGTTTTTCTTTTTTTTGTTTTAAAGAACACAGTGTCAGATGCATATGCTCGTTTACAGACTCATGCTGTAACTTTAGGTTATCTGACTTTTTATATACAGGGAGGGGGGCATCTGCTCAACTCGTTTTACCAGCCCTTTTCTTTTTTTTTTTTACAGGGACAACTGGGTATTAAAATAAGAATAAGAATGAGACAAGCTTTCAAGTATTTTCTCTCTTTCTCAGGCCTGATACAATGTAGGTAAGCGATTTTTGTATTAAGATTCTGACAAATGAATGTTTAGACAGATCCTGATTTTATGACTGGTCAGGAAACAGACAAGAAGTAAGCACATAAAATTGTGCCCAAAGGTTATACCCGTTTGTGATTCAGAGCAAACAATTTTTTTTTATTCTATTAGCAAATGTATTTCGTTCTCATGGTATTCTTTGTTGAAGAGATATCTAGATATGTACTGCTCAGGAAATATGGCAGCAAAACTGCTACCATATAAAGCTCCCTACCCAGCTACCTAGGTATGCTCTTCAACAAAGAGAATGAAGTCAATTTGAAAAAAATCAATCAATTGGAAAGTTCTTTAAAAATTGTACATGCTATCTGAACCAAAAACAAAATATTTTGGCTCCATGTCCCTTTAACATGGTAAGATAACATGCTTTAAGAGAACAAATGACATAGGGTCCATTTTATGTTTCTTTAAAAAAACTAAAATTTATGCTTACCTGATAAATTTCTCTCTTTTGCGATGTACAGAGTCCACGGTTTCATCCTTACTTGTGGGATATTATCCTTCCCAACAGGAAGTGGCAAAGAGAGCACCCACAGCAGAGCTGTCTATATAGCTCCCCCCTTAACGCCACCCCCCAGTCATTCGACCGAAGGCCAAGGAAGAAAAAGGAGAAACTATAAAGGTGCAGAGGTGACTGAAGTTTTCAATAAAAAATACTATATGTCTTGAATAGACAGGGCGGGCCGTGGACTCGGTACATCGCAAAAGAAAGAAATTTATCAGGTAAGCATACATTTTGTTTTCTTTTGCAAGATGTACCGAGTCCACGGTTTCATCCTTACTTGTGGGATACCAATACCAAAGCTTTAGGACACAGATGAAGGGAGGGACAAGACAGGAACCTAAACGGAAGGCACCACTGCTTGCAAAACCTGTCTACCAAAAATAGCCTCCGAAGAAGCAAAAGTATCAAATTTGGAAAAGGTATGAAGCGAAGACCAAGTCGCAGCCTTAAAAATCTGTTCAACAGAAGCATCATTTTTAAAAGCCCATGTGGAAGCTACTGCTCTAGTAGAGTGAGCTGTAATTCTTTCAGGAGGCTGCTGTCCAGCAGTCTCATAAGCAAAACAGACGATGCTTTTCAGCCAAAAGGAAAGAGAGGTAGCCATAGCCTTTTGACCCCCAGAATAGACAACAAAGAAGATGTCTTACGAAAATCTTTGGTTGCCTGTAAATAAAACTTCAATGCACGAATCACGTCCAAGTTGTGCAACAGACGTTCCTTATTAGAAGAAGGATTAGGACACAGAGAAGGAACAACAATTTCCTGGTTGATATTCCTGTAAGTAACAACCTTAGGGAGGAACCCAGGTTTGGTACGTAAAACCACCTTATCAGCATGGAAAACAAGATAAGGCGAATCACATTGTAATGCAGATAGTTCAGAAACTCTTCGAGCTGAAGAGATAGCAACTAGAAACAGAACTTTCCAAGATAGAAGCTTAATATCTATGGAATGCATGGGTTCAAACGGAACCCCCTGAAGAACTTTAAGAACTAAATTTAGACTCCATGGCGGAGCAACAGGTTTAAACACAGGCTTAATTCTAACTAAAGCCTGACAAAAAGCCCGAAAGTCTGGGACATCTGCCAGACGCTTCTGCAACAGAATAGACAAAGCAGATATCTGTCCTATTAAGGAACTAGCGGACAAGCCTTTCTCCAATCCTTCTTGGAGAAAAGACAATATCCTAGGAATCCTGATCTTACTCCATGAGTAGCCTTTGGATTCGCACCAAAAAAGATATTTACGCCATATCTTATGATAGATCTTCCTGGTGACAGGCTTTCGAGCCTGAATCAAGGTATCTATGACCGATTCAGAGAAACCCCGCTTTGATAAAATCAAGTGTTCAATCTCCAAGCAGTCAGTTGCAGATAAATTAGATTTGGATGGTTGAAAGGACCTTGAATCAAAAGGTCCCGTCTCAGTGGCAGAGTCCATGGTGGCAGAGATGACATGTCCACCAGGTCTGCATACCAAGTCCTGCGTGGCCACGCAGGCGCTATCAAAATCACTGAAGCTCTCTCCTGTTTGATTCTTGCAATCAGACGCGGAAGGAGAGGGAAAGATGGAAACACATAAGCCAGGTTGAACGACCAGGGTACTGCCTGAGGATCCCTTGACCTGGATTCGTAACAAGGAAGTTTGGCGTTCTGACGAGACGCCATCAGATCCAATTCTGGTGTGCCCCATAGCTGAACCAGTTGAGCAAACACCTCCAGATGTTGTTCTGGGATATAGATCGCTGATAGATGGCAACAGTGAGTCTCTGCCAATCGGATTATCCTGAAAACTTCTATCATCGCAAAGGAACTCCTTGTTCCCCCCTGAAGATTGATATAAGCCACAGTCGTGATGTTGTCCGACTGAAATCTGCTGAATCTGGCCGAGGCCAGGTTTGAAGAGCATTGAATATCGCTCTTAATTCCAGAATATTTATCGGTAGGAGAGCCTCCTCCTGAGTCCACAAACCTTGTGCCTTCAGGGAATTCCAGACTGCACCCCAGCCAATTAGGCTGGCGTCTGTCGTCACTATAACCCACGCTGGCCTGCGGAAACACATTCCCCCGGGACAGGTGGTCCTGTGACAACCACCAAAGAAGAGAGTCTCTGGTCTCTTGATCCAGGTTTATCTGAGGAGTTAAATCTGCATAATCCCCATTCCACTGTCTGAGCATGGATAGTTGCAGTGGTCTGAGATGTAAGCGAGCATATGGGACTACGTCCATCACCGCTACCATTAGTCCGATTACCTCCATACACTGAGCCACTGACGGCCGAGGAATGGAATGAAGAGCTCGGCAGGTGGTTAAAATCTTTGATTTCCTGACCTCCGTCAGAAATATTTTCATGTCCGCCGAGTCTATCAGAGTCCCTAGAAATGAAACTCTTGTGAGAGGGGAAAGAGAACTCTTTTTACGTTCACCTTCCACCCATGAGATCTTAGAAAGGCCAACACTAAGTCCATGTGAGACTTCGCTAGTTGGAAAGTCGACGCTTGAATTAGGATGTCCTCTAGATAAGGCGCCACTGCTATGCCCCGCGGCCTTAGGACCGCCTGAAGGGACCCTAGCACCTTTGTGAAGATTCTTGGTGCCGTGACCAACCCGAAGGGAAGAGCCACAAACTGGTAATGCTTGTCCAGAAAGGCAAACCTGAGGAATTGGCGATGATCTTTGTGGATAGGAATGTGTAGATACGCATTCTTTAAGACCACGGTTGTCATATATTGACCCTCCTGGATCATTGGTAAAATAGTCCAAATGGTCTCCATCTTGAAGGATGGGACTCTTGGTTTAGGATCTTGAGATCTAGAATTGGTCTGAAGGTTCCCTCTTTTTTGGGAACCACAAACAGATTGGAGTAGAACCCCTGCCCCGCTTTTGGAACTGGGCAGATCGCTCCCATGGTAAAAAGGTCTGACACAGCGTAAGAACGCTTCTCTTTTTGTCTGGTTTACAGACAATTGAGAAAGATGGAATCTCCCCCTTGGAGGAGAATCTTTGAAATCTAGAAGATACCCCTGGGTTACAATTTCTACGGCCCAGGAGTCCTGAAAGAGAGAGAGTCTGCCCCCTACTAGATCCGGTCCCGGATCGGGGGCTACCCCTTCATGCTGTCTTGGTGGCAGCAGCAGGCTTCTTGGCCTGTTTACCCTTGTTCCAAGCCTGGTTAGGTCTCCAGACTGGCTTGGATTGAGCAAAGTTCCCCTCTTATTTGATTTATCCTGAGGGAGGGCATGACCCTTCCCTCCAGTGATATCAGAAATGATCTCTTTCAGTGCAGGCCCGAATAGAGTCTTACCTTTGAAAGGGATGGTCAAAAGCTTAGATTTTGATAGCACATCAGCCGACCAGGACTTAAGCCATTACGCTCTAAAATGGCAAAACCTGAATTCTTTGCCGCTAACTTAGCTAGATGAGAAGCGGCATCTGTAATGAAAGAATTAGCTAGCTTAAGAGCCCTAATTCTGTCTAGAATATCATCTAATGGGGTCTCCACCTGAAGAGCCTCTTCAAGAGCCTCAAACCAAAAGGCAGCTGCAGTGGTTACAGGAACAATGCACGCTATAGGCTGGAGAAGAAAACCCTGATGAACAAACATTTTCTTTAGGAGACCCTCTAATTTTTTATCCATAGGATCTTTGAAAGCAAAACTGTCCTCAATAGGTATAGTTGTACACTTAGCCAGAGTAGAAATAGCTCCCTCCACCTTAGGGACCGTCTGCCATGAGTCCCGCATGGTGTCAGATATGGGAAACATCTTCTTAAAAACAGGAGGGGGAGCGAACGGAATACCTGGTCTATCCCACTCCTTAGTAACAATGTCCGAAATCCTCTTAGGGACCGGAAAAACAGCAGTGTAAACAGTAACCTCTAAATATTTGTCCCTTTTACACAATTTCTCTGGAACTACAATAGGGTCACAATCATCCAGAGTCGCTAAAACCTCCCTGAGCAATAAACGGAGGTGTTCTAGCATAAATTTAAATGCTGTCATATTGGAATCTATCTGAGGGAAAATTTTTCCTGAATCAGAAATCTCTCCCTCAGAGAGCAAATCTCTCATCCCTACCTCTGAACATTGTGAGGGAATATCGGATACGGCTACTAAAGCGTCAGAAGGCTCAGCATTCATTCTTAACCCAGAGCTACTGCGCTTTCCTTGCAACCCAGGCAGTTTAGATAAAACCTCTGTGAGGGTAGTATTCATAACTGAGGCCATATCTTGCAAGGTAAAAGAATTGGACGCACTAGAGGTACTTGGCGTCACTTGTGCGGGCGTTACAGGTTGTGACACTTGGGGAGAACTAGATGGCAAAACCTGATTTCCTTCCATCTGAGAATCATCCAGCGCCAAACTCTTATAGGTCAAAATATGCTGTTTGCAATTTATAGAAATATCAGTACAAGTGGGACACATTCTAAGAGGGGGTTCCACAATGGCTTCTAAACAAATTGAGCAATGAGTTTCCTCAGTGTCAGACATGTTTAACAGGCTAGTAATGAGACAAGCAAGCTTGGAAAACACCTTATTTAATGAAAAAACAGCAATTTTCAAAAACGGTACTGTGCTTTTAAGAGAAAAAAAAGGCATACACAAACTGCAAAACTGCCTAAAATTACTTCAAATTATCTGAAATTTTTGCAGTAGACACACTAAGCTATAGTAAGATTGCACCACAAGCAATTTAACATTTAACCCCCAAATAAGAAAACCGGATTAACAAAGTGCCAAAAACCGGTAAAACCCTTGTCAGCACCTTGCCACAGCTCTGCTGTGGCGCCTACCTGCCCTTAGGGATTGATAATGAGGGGATAAAGCTTCAATTAGGCCCAAGAAGTTCACCAGGACCCTCCGGTGTTGTAGCTTGCTGCTTGTCTATAGAAAACAACTGCGCAACCGAGGCGCGAAATTAGGCCACGCCCACCACACTAGATGCTAATAAGGCCTTTAGAAAATGTACCAAGCGTTTTTTCAGCCATGTGGGTTATCAAAACCCCAAAAAAGACAAGTGTACCCTCAATACAGTTGTCCCTTCAGTAATAAAAACGTTACTCCCAGAACACACAAACGTTTGGTTATATATCATTCAAACTGAGTGCCCCTAAGTTAAGCCCTTTATGCAAGCTAGTAAAGCCCCTACTAAGACTAGGATTACTGCTTACCCTTCCCCTTATGGGGATACTGTCAGCCTTTCTGAGTTATCACAGTCTCTACAGAAAAAATTACTTAAAGTGGATGTAAACTCACTGCTAGTCGACAGTCACAACTGCTTTATCATCCAAAAATAGCATAAGTTTAAGTCATCAATTTTGTAAAAACATAATATTATATCGATATATATACCTCTATAACTAAAAAAGTCTTGCTTTCTCCCTCCGCCCGCCATTTTGTTCCGCTTTTCTTACAGTGATTGACATTTGCCTAAACTAATAATTTGGCGTACCCCGTGGCGTCCAGCCCCTTTTTCTTAACGTCATTGTGAATTTATGCGCATGTGTCTTTTATAAGCGCATGCGTAAAACAACTTCAGCTGGCTTTCGAAGCTTTGATAACATACCCGCTAGCAACGCATGCGCACAAAGATTTGAAGTCACGATCGCGAGTTTAGAAACGCATGCGCAATTCAGGAAGTCTAGAGTACACGCATGCGCATATTCGGCACTAAATTAGAAGCGCATGCGCACAAAAAGGAGCCATCGTGAACGCGCAAGGGTAATACGTCAGAGAGCGGGTGGGACCGCTCCAGACGTTATGCGCTGAAAAGAAGGGAAATTATGGATGGGAGGAGCTCTGCCTGAAAACGGAGACGAGTTACAAACGTAAATATTAACTTATTTTTTCTACATTTAAAGAAAAAAAGTATGCGGTATTAATAAAAGAGTGCATAAGAACAGATTTGGAAGGTCAATATGTTAAAAATTTACATCCACTTTAACATACCTCATTGCTGTATAGCAAGAAACCGTTCCTCAGACTGAAGTTTTCCTGTACTCCTCAGCTTCTGTGGGAACAGCAGTGGACCTTAGTTACAAATGCTAAGATCATCA
The DNA here is from genome assembly GCF_027579735.1 of Bombina bombina. Taxonomy (NCBI): domain Eukaryota; kingdom Metazoa; phylum Chordata; class Amphibia; order Anura; family Bombinatoridae; genus Bombina; species Bombina bombina. Next base: position 242,493,124 of record NC_069503.1, on the reverse strand, counting down.
TCCTCTAGGCATAAATCTTCATCTATCTCCTGCCTGAGAGTAAATAGTACACACCGGTACCATTTAAAAATAACAAACTCTTGCTTGAAGATAAAATAAAAACTAACAGTTTATCACCTCTTTCACTTTACCCTTCCTGCTTAGAGCCGGCAAAGAAAATGACTGGGGGGTGGAGTTAAGGGGGGAGCTATATTGACAGCTCTGCTGTGGGTGCTCTCTTTGCCACTTCCTGTTGGGAAGGATAATATCCCACAAGTAAGGATGAAACCGTGGACTCAGTACATCTTGCAAAAGAAAAAAAACATTTAATCACTTTAATTAATCAGCACAAAATTATAATTTTTCTAATTGTACAATTAAACTATAAATAGGAAAATGTAATATTACCTCACTGACACACAAAATTAATCACGTAAAAAAAAATCAAAAAAAAAATCTAGCATACCATGAGTTTTCCCAAGTAGTAGTTCAGGTGCCAAGTAGTCTGGTGTTCCAAGAACTTTCTCAATTTCAGCTGGGGCCCCTCCTCTTCTAACACTTTTTGGAGTTCTGTAAGGAGTCTCAGAGGGTCCCTTGCAAAAAAATAGTTTGAGTGGTACTTAGGCAATGGAGCCGAGAAATTAATATATTTGTAAGTATTATTTAATTTTTATTTATCTTGGCTCACCCAAGTAGCATTTACCAAGAGATAAAATCAGTAAGAAAACAAGTGTAAGCAATGCAAACAAACATAATAGGCTCCTCCCTCAACTGACAGATAATGCAAAAAAAAAATACAAAAAAATACTCAAACTGCATTTTTTACTGGCATTCAGCCTTAAAATATCTAAGAAACCCATAAGCCTTCCACTAGTCTTTTGCCCTGTTTTTTTTTTATATATAAATTTCTTTATTTTAAAACCTTAAAAGGGATACTGAACCCAATTTCTTTCTTTCATGATTCAGATAGAGCATGCAATTTTAAGCAACTTTCAAATTTACTCCTACAGTATTATCAATTTTTCTTTGTTTTCTTGCTATCTTTATTTGAGAAAGCAGGAATGTAAACTTACGAGCTGGCCCATTTTTGGTTCAGAACTGAATAGCGCTTGCTGATTGGTAGGAGTAAATTAAAAAGTAGTTAAAAGTGGCATGCTTTATCTGAATCATGAAAGAAAAAAAAAGTGGGTTCAGTATCCCTTAAAGTGTGCAAGCTACTTAATACTAAGTTAACCAGTTCAACTCTGGAATTCTTATAACAAAACTACCCTCCGTATTTGTAAGTTGGTATCTGTAATGAACTGCATGAGCAGCTGGTTTGCCAAAGTTAAACGTGACATCAGAAAAAATATATATTATGTACACTGCTTATGTCGGTTGGTGGAACACTCTTTATAGCTCTATATATTCAATGCTTTGTATTCCATTCACTCTGGTTTACACCCTTTTTTTACAAAGACAGTAAACTAAAAGCCTGTAAACAGAAAATGGCTTTACAGATTGTAGTTAAAGGGAAACTAAACCCAAATTTTTTCTTTTACGATTCAGATAGATCATGCAATTTTAAGCAACTTTCTAATTTACTCCTATTTTTACATTTTCTTTGTTCTCTTGGTTATCTTTATTTGAAAAAGCAGGAATGTAAGCTTAGAAGCCAGACCATTTTTGGTTCAGCACCCTGGGTAGCGCTTGCTGATTGGTGGCTACATTCAGCAAGCACTACCCAGGTGCTGAATCTAAAATGGGCCGGCTCCTAACATTCCTGCTTTTCAAATAAAGATAACCAAGAGAACGAATAAAAATTGATAATAGGAGGAAATGAGAAACTTGCTTAAAATTGCATGCTCTATCTGAACCATGAAAGAAATTTTTTTTGGGTTTAGTATCCCTTTAAAAAGGAAGACATGAAACTGGAATATCATGCTGGGAGCATGAGGATATTTCCTGTCTGGTGGGATACATTTTGGAGTTCTGTAAGGAATCTCAGTGTCTTGCTTTTCTTCGTTCTAGGGTTGCACCGATACCATTTTTACTTTACAAGTACCGATACTTTTTTTCAAATACTCGGCGATACCAATTACCTATATATATATAACATAATTTATGCTTACCTGATAAATTTATTTCTCTTGTAGTGTGTTCAGTCCACGGGTCATCCATTATTTATGGGATATATTCTCCTTCCCAACAGGAAGTTGCAAGAGGATCACCCAAGCAAAGCTGCTATATAGCTCCTCCCCTCAAATGTCATATCCAGTCATTCGACCGAAACAAGACGAGAAAGGAGAAACTGTAGGGTGCAGTGGTGACTGGAGTTTTAATTTAAAATTTAGAACTGCCTCAAAAAGACAGGGCGGGCCGTAGACTGAACACACTACAAGAGAAATAAATGTATCAGGTAAGCATAAATTATGTTTTCTCTTGTTAAGTGTGTTCAGTCCACGGGTCATCCATTACTTATGGGATACCAATACCAAAGCTAAAGTACACGGATGAAGGGAGGGACAAGGCAGGAACATTAAAAAGAAGGAACCACTGCCTGTAGAACCTTTCTCCCAAAAACAGCCTCCGAAGAAGCAAAAGTGTCAAATTTGTAAAATTTGGAAAAAGTATGAAGTGAAGACCAAGTTGCAGCCTTGCAAATCTGTTCAACAGAGGCCTCATTTTTAAAGGCCCAAGTGGAAGCCACAGCTCTAGTGGAATGAGCTGTAATTCTTTCAGGAGGCTGCTGTCCAGCAGTCTCATAGGCTAAACGTATTATGCTACGAAGCCAAAAAGAGAGAGAGGTAGCCGAAGCCTTTTGACCTCTCCTCTGTCCAGAGTAAACGACAAACAGGGAAAAAGTTTGTCGAAAATCTTTAGTTGCCTGTAAGTAGAACTTCAGGGCACGGACCACGTCTAGATTATGCAAAAAAGGACGTTCCTTCTTTGAAGAAGGATTAGGACACAATGATGGAACAACAATCTCTTGATTTATATTCCTGTTAGAAACAACCTTAGGCAAAAATCCAGGTTTAGTACGCAGGACTACCTTGTCTGAATGAAAGATCAGATAAGGAGAATCACATTGTAAGGCAGATAGCTCAGAGACTCTTCGAGCCGAGGAAATAGCCATCAAAAACAGAACTTTCCAAGATAAAAGCTTAATATCAATGGAATGAAGGGGTTCAAACGGAACACCCTGAAGAACTTTAAGAACCAAGTTTAAGCTCCACGGAGGAGCAACAGCCTTAAACACAGGCTTAATCCTAGCCAAAGCCTGACAAAAAGCCTGGACGTCTGGATTCCCTGCCAGACGCTTGTGTAAAAGAATAGACAGAGCAGAAATCTGTCCCTTTAGTGAACTAGCGGATAAGCCCTTTTCTAAACCCTCTTGTAGAAAAGCCAATATCCTAGGAATCCTAACCTTACTCCATGAGTAACTCTTGGATTCACACCAATATAAATATTTACGCCATATCTTATGGTAAATTTTTCTGGTAACAGGTTTCCGAGCCTGTATCAATGTATCAATAACCGAATCCGAAAACCCACGCTTTGATAGAATCAAGCGTTCAATCTCCAAGCAGTCAGCCTCAGAGAAATTAGGTTTGGATGGTTGAAAGGACCCTGAATTAGAAGGTCCTGCCTCAGAGGTAGAGACCATGGTAGACAGGACGACATGTCCACTAGGTCTGCATACCAGGTCCTGCGTGGCCACGCAGGCGCTATCAGAATCACCGATGCTCTCTCCTGTTTGATCCTGGCAATCAGTCGAGGTAGCAACGGAAAAGGTGGAAACACATAAGCTATGTTGAAAACCCAAGGGGCTGCAAGTGCATCTACCAGCACCGCTCCCGGGTCCCTGGACCTGGATCCGTAACGAGGAAGCTTGGCGTTCTGGCGAGATGCCATAAGATCCAGATCCGGTTTGCCCCAACGACAAATCAGTTGAGTAAATACCTCCGGGTGTAGTTCCCACTCCCCCGGATGAAAAGTCTGGCGACTTAGAAAATCCGCTTCCCAGTTCTCAACACCTGGGATGTAGATCGCTGACAGGTGGCAAGAGTGTGACTCTGCCCAGCGAATTATCTTCGAGACTTCCAACATCGCTAGGGAACTCCCGGTTCCCCCTTGATGATTGATGTAAGCCACAGTCGTGATGTTGTCCGACTGAAACCTGATGAACCTCAGTGTTGCTAACTGAGGCCAAGCTAGAAGAGCATGAATATTGCTCTTAATTCTAGAATGTTGATTGGTAGGAGTTTCTCCTCCTGAGTCCACGATCCCTGAGCCTTCAGGGAGTTCCAGACTGCTCCCCAGCCTAGAAGGCTGGCATCTGTTGTTACAATCGTCCAATCTGGTCTGCGAAAGGTCATTACTTCGGACAGATGAACCCGTGACAACCACCAGAGAAGAGAATCTCTGGTCTCCTGGTCCAGATTTAGCAAAGGGGACAGATCTGAGTAATCCCCGTTCCACTGACTTAGCATGCATAGTTGCAGCGGTCTGAGATGCAGGCGCGCAAATGGCACTATGTCCATTGCCGCGACCATCAAGCCGATTACTTCCATACACTGAGCTACTTATGGGCTTGGAATGGAGTGAAGGGCACGGCAAGCATTGAGAATCTTTGATAACCTGGACTCCGTCATCTCTACAGAATCTATAAGAGTCCCTAGAAAAGGAACCCTTGTGAGCGGTAACAGAGAACTCTTTTCCACGTTCACTTTCCACCCATGCGACCTCAGAAATGCTAGAACTATCTCTGTATGAGACTTTGCATTTTGAAAACTTGACGCTTGAATCAGAATGTCGTCTAGGTACGGAGCCACCGCTATGCCTCGTGGTCTTAGTACCGCCAAAAGTGAGCCCAGAACCTTTGTAAAAATTCTCGGGGCCGTAGCTAACCCGAAGGGAAGAGCTACAAACTGGTAATGCCAGTCTAGAAAGGCAAATCTTAGGTACCGATAATGATCTTTGTGAATCGGTATGTGAAGGTAGGCATCCTTTAAGTCCACTGTGGTTATATATTGACCCTCTTGGATCATGGGCAGGATGGTCCGAATGGTTTCCATCTTGAACGATGGAACCCTTAGGAATTTGTTTAAGATTTTTAAGTCTAAGATTGGTCTGAAGGTTCCCTCTTTTTTGGGAACCACAAATAGATTTGAGTAAAACCCTTGTCCTCGTTCCGTTCGCGGAACTGGGTGGATCACTCCCATCACTAAGAGGTCTTGTACACATTGTAGAAATGCCTCTTTCTTTACTAGGTTTGTTGATAACCTTGACAGATGAAACCTCCCTTGTGGAGGAGAAGTTTTGAAATCCAGAAGGTATCCCTGAGATATAATCTCCAACATCCAGGGATCCTGTACATCTCTTGCCCAGGCCTGGGCGAAGAGAGAAAGTCTGCCCCCCACTAGATCCGTCTCCGGAGAGGGGGCCCTGTCTTCATGCTGTCTTAGGGGCGGAAGTAGGCTTTCTGGCCCGCTTGCCCTTGTTCCATGACTGGTTGCCTTTCCAACCCTGTCTGTAACGAGCAGTAGTACCTTCCTGTTTTGGTCGGAGGAAGTGGATGCTGCTCCTGCCTTGAAGTTACGAAAGGCACGAAAATTAGACTGTTTGGCCTTTGATTTGGCCCTGTCCTGAGGAAGGGTGTGGCCCTTACCTCCCGTAATGTCAGCAATAATTTCCTTCAAGCCGGGCCCGAATAAGGTCTGCCCTTTGAAAGGAATGTTAAGTAGCTTAGACTTGGAAGTTACATCCGCTGACCAGGATTTAAGCCATAGCGCCCTGCGCGCCTGTATGGCGAATCCGGAATTTTTAGCCGTAAGTTTGGTTAAATGCACTACGGCATCCGAAACAAACGCATTAGCCAGTTTAAGCGTTCTAACTTTGCTCAAAGTCTCATCCAATGGTGCTGTTCGAATCGCCTCTTCCAGAGACTCAAACCAGAATGCCGCTGCAGCCGTGACAGGCGCAATGCATGCAAGAGGCTGCAATATAAAACCTTGTTGAACAAACATTTTCTTAAGGTAACCCTCTAATTTTTTATCCATTGGATCTGAGAAAGCACAGCTATCCTCCACCGGGATAGTGGTACGCTTGGCTAAAGTAGAAACTGCTCCCTCCACCTTAGGGACCGTCTGCCATAAGTCTCGTGTGGTGGCATCTATAGGGAACATTTTTCTAAATATCGGAGGAGGGGAAAAGGGCACACCGGGTCTATCCCACTCCTTACTAATAATTTCTGTAAGCCTTTTTGGTATAGGAAAAACGTCAGTACACACCGGTACCGCATAGTATCTATCCAACCTACATAATTTCTCTGGGATTGCCACCGTGTCGCAATCATTCAGAGCCGCTAACACCTCCCCTAGTAACACGCGGAGGTTCTCAAGCTTAAATTTAAAATTTGAAATTTCTGAATCCGGTCTCCCCGGATCAGAACCGTCACCGACAGAATGAAGCTCACCGTCCTCATGTTCTGCAAATTGTGACGCAGTATCAGACATGGCTCTCGTGTCATCAGCGTGCTCTGTCCTTAACCCAGAGCTATCGCGCTTGCCTCTTAATTCGGGCATATTGTATAATACTTCTTTCATAACATTAGCCATATCATGTAAAGTGATTTGTAAGGGCCTTGATGTACTTGGAGCCTCAATCTTACGCACCTCCCGAGCGGGAGACGCAGGTACTGACACGTGAGGAGAGTTAGACGGCATAACTTCCCCCTCGTTGTCTGGTGATAATTTCTTTATCGGTACAGATTGACTTTTATTCAAAGTAATATCAATACAATTGGTACACATATTTCTATTGGGCTCCACATCGGCTTTTGAACATAATGAACAAGCAGATTCCTCTGTATCAGACATGTTTAAACAGACTAGCAATGAAGCTAGCAAGCTTGGAAATCACTTTCAATAAGTTTACAAGCAATATAAAAAACGCTGCAGCGCTTTTAAAAAACACAGTTGAATAACAAAGAAAACTAATTCAGTTATAGTCAACAATTCTTAACGAGAAATGTATTAATTAGCAGAGGATTGCACCCATTAGCAAAAGGATGATTAACCCCTCAATACCCAAAAACGGATATCAAATTAAGATTTAACGCTTTTATCACAGTCAAACACACTGTCACAGATCTGCTGTGACTGATTACCTCCCTCAAAAACGAATTTTGAAGACCCCTGAGCTCTCTAGAGAAGTCCTGGATCAAGGAGGAAGAAACAGGAAGACTGTGCTAGAATTTTAACTGCGCAACAAGGCGCTAAAACAAGGTCCCTCCCACTCATATTACAACAGTGGGAGACCTGATATAACGTTTTCTATGCAGAAAATACGTTAGCCATGTGGAAAAAAATCATGCCCAAAAAGATTTATCACCAAAGTACCTCACAAAACGAATAACATGCCAGTAAACGTTTTAAAAACATTTTGAATGTCATGCAAAGTTATCACTAAGCCTGCTACCAGTCACTTCCACTGCAGATAAGGCTTAAACATTATTTCAGTATTAATAGTATTTTCTCAGTCAAATTCTAGTCCCTAGAAAATAACTCAACTGCGCATACATTTATCAGCCTGATACCAGTCGCTACTACTGCATTTAAGGCTGTACTTACATCATATGGGTAACAGCAGTATTTTCTTAGTCAATTCCATTCCCAGAAAATAATGTACTGCACATACCTCATTTGCAGGGGACCCCGCATGCTATTCCCCTCTTTCTGAAGTTACCCTACTCCTCAGAATGTCGAGAACAGCCAGCGGATCTTAGTTACGTCTGCTAAGATCATAGAAAAACGCAGGCAGATTCTTCTCCAAATACTGCCTGAGATACAAAAAAAACGGCACACTCCGGTGTCATTTTAAAATAACAAACTTTTGATTGAAGAATAACTAAGTAAAAACTCCAACTCCTCTCGCGACCTCCTTCTTTGTTGAGGGTTGCAAGAGAATGACTGGATATGACATGTGAGGGGAGGAGCTATATAGCAGCTCTGCTTGGGTGATCCTCTTGCAACTTCCTGTTGGGAAGGAGAATATATCCCATAAGTAATGGATGACCCGTGGACTGAACACACTTAACAAGAGAAATATATATATTTTTTTAATGTTATGTGACAGTTTCTCAAGCACAATACAGACTAATGATTTAAGATAGCTTCTTTATAATTATGAAGAACTGTAACTCAAAAGACATTATGACAAAAAGCTAATTATTATTCCATAAAAATTTAAAACTTGAAGAAATTTCACAGAAAATGTTGTTTATATATAAATATATTACAATAAAATATATTAATAATAACATTGCATAATAAATGTAAAATCACAACCAACCAAAAGTGTAATACAGTTAAAAATATAACAGTGCACTGTTTAATCATGGGGAACAACACTATGGGATAGATTACATTGACTGGTAAGCTTTACCAATGCTCTCATTACATGTTTAACTTTATTAAAGTCTATGGAGTTGGAAATGTGAACAGAGCATTGGTAAAGTTTACCAATCAAATGTAATCTAGTCCTATAATTTAAGGATGTGTGGTCATAGGAATTAACTTAATATGTCCTATGAACACTCTTCCAGCAATTATATAAGTCAAGGATGTCCCTCAGAGTACAGTATGTTTTGAGCATAATTGTGCAAGATGAGAACTAGCAGTGTAACAGGCAATGTAGCAATTAGAATAAATTTTTCAAAAGTTAGTGGCAAGTTCTTTTTAAAAGGAGCATCTCTGCATGTTCAGCTATAAGTCTGTTTCTTTTATCAGTAAGGATGTTTGACGCTAAACTGAACAGTCTTTCACTTTACACACTACTGCATAGAGCAGAAAGATATTTTTGGGCCATTAAATCTCAGTTTATGAACTGCCCAGTACTTCAGGGGTTTGTCTGAATGAGGTACAGTGATCTCTCCCAGGTAGACTTCCAGCTGTATAGCAGCTTTTGGAGCACTGCTCAGACGTAAAATACAAATAAAAGCAATTTTTATTGGCAGAACAGAAGTGAACAATATTTAGTTAAATCTCTACTCCAGCTTAAAATGAAATGGTAACATGAAGTTTGAAATAAACACCACAAGATGGCGTATGGCTAAGATCTGGAGGTATCAGTTTAAATATCAGAGCATTTGCACGAGTGCAAGTACTTGGTATTGGTACTGATACTAGTATAGGTGCATCCCTAGTTCGTACACTTATTGAACATACTGTTAATGAAGCAGTATGGAAGGAGGGACAATAAAGGTCCACAAACTCAGTGCCAAGGGCTTTTTGAGGTGCCACTGATGCTTCTTATGTGGTATATAAGGAATCTGCTTATTCTAGAGCCGATGATCACTTCAATGACCTTAACATTCTTAAGTTTTGCTAGATTGTCTCTGCTAGATCCAATCATGTGTGTGACTAGTGCTGATTGGATCATCAACAGTTTCCGCTTGGGACCAGCAGTGCTCCAAGGGTCCTGATCAGTATTTCTACTGTGCGTTTAACACCTTTGTACGGGTTAAAGGGATATGAAACACAAAAACTTTTCTTTTGTGATTTAGACAGATCCTATGATTTAAAAAAACTGGTTCCAATGTACTTCTATTATCAACTTTACTTCATTCCCATGATATATTTAGTTGGATACCTAGGTAGGTGCCTGGAGCACTATATCACAGGAAATAGTGCTGCCATCTAGTGCTCTTACAAAACTAATGCCATATAGTGCTCCAGACACATGCATACTCTTGAGCTATTTTTTCAACAAAATATTGCAAAAGAATGAAGAAAAGCTGACAGAGCATACAATTTAAACAACTTTCTAATTTACATCTATCTGAATAAAGAAAACATTTGGGTTTCATCTCTCTTTAAAAGACACAATTGTGTAGGGTCGATAGTCTTAAAATGACATGCTGTAACAAAGTAGAGCATGCCATTTTTTCAACAATGCTAACCATCCGGATAAGCGAAAAATAAAAAGCAAAAACGCAACACTACCTCGTTGTTCCTCTACAGGCTTATACTATATAGTGGGGCTCGACAAACCCAGGTGCAACTGGCACCTTAAAATCAGGCACTGGCGCTCTGGATTGAAGCCCCAAAGATACCCATGTGTGTGCCCCCCGGAGCCCCTGCCAGTTTCCAGCCATGCCACCTAGAAAGAATCTACCAGCACTCAGCTAAATGTTAAGTTCACATTACCATCATATTATATGAACAGCAGCAATCCAATACTGGGAGATAGAGCATATAGATAAGCCAATTACAAGAAGCATATATGTGCAGCAACCAAACAGCAGCTAGCTTCCAGTACCTGAGCCTACCTAAGTATACTTTTTAAAGGATACTAAGAGAACTTAGCAAATTACATTTTCTCTGGAGAACACCGGTATGTTAAAACTATGGACCATTTATACTGCATGGCTCAAAGTAAATAAAAATTTTTTTTTTTTTTAATTACATTCAATACTATAATGAAATTACTAAAAAAAAAAAAAAATGGATTATGGCTTTATTTTAAAATAAAGAGATTTTCACAAAATTTTATACCTTACCTGCAAAGTCTTGAAGGATCTATCCTTCTGTGCTGGAGTAACGGCCACAGGATATGAACCAGTGTAAACAAGTGAGAAATTTATTTTGTCCATAGAACTCATGCTGATCTTAGAGGGTTCGGAGATATTGGATCCATTTATAGGGCTGTTGTAACTTCTAAAAGCTACCACAGGTTTCTTTTTGTTATTGGTCAATGTTCTTGGCAGAGTTGGGGAGTCACAAATTTCATTGTGCCCAGGTATCCTTCCTATTTCAGCATGTGTAGAATTTCTAACTTCTTCCTCTGATTTTTCTACTCCTCCAGTAATACCAGGATCCTCTTGTATTGAGCCATTTTCACTTTTATTTTCAATCTCCTCAAATGAAAGTTCTTTCATGCTTTTATCTACCATGAAAAGATCTTTTTCCATCTGGTTTTCTGTAATAGACATATTAGCAATAGAAGTGTCTGAACCCTGGCTTGTTCTTTTTGGAGATGTTCCAAGTACATTAATCTCTGTGTTCAAGATATCTATTTTGTTGTCCCGTTCACAGTATTCATCTAGTTCACACAACAAATTCTTGGCAATTGTACTGCCAAGGTTTAACTTCTCTGGGGTCACAGGATCATTAACATATTCCTTATCTGCCATTTTACCATCAGTGTCAACCTCTTTATGACTTTTGACGTCAGCAAGTAAGAGGTCATCTATTACCATTGTTAAACCAGTACTTTGGTTTGGTTGAACATTGGCTATTTCACAGCCACGTTTATATTCTGCATTGCTTTTCTTAACTTGATATTCTTGACCAGGGCTCTTGTCTACAAGCTCATAGCCCCTTTTGCCTACTGTTTTTTCAGACATCTCTTCTGCACTGCATTTTCTGGGATCTAAGGTAGAACCGTTCAGCCACTGAGGCGATTCTGGAGATCTAGATAACTTTTCCAGTTCTTTTACACCATCCTTAATCAAATTCTCCTTGTTGTCCTGAGTTGCGTTTTCATAAAGACATTTCCTTATAAAACCTTTTGCATTCTGAGCAACAGGGGTGTAACCCAGAATACCAGTTTCATCTTGTGTCTCCGATTTTTGAGTATTGCTGCGGTTTACAATAGGAGATAGGGCACTCTCCAACTCCTTCATTTTCAAGCTCTGGGTGACAGACTTGCGTATGTGTTTCTTGCCTAATGATTTATCAGACAAGCTGTTCCTGAATCTGCTGGAGCCCAAAAATACAGGTTCATCAGGGTCCTGAATAGAAGAAGAAAAAAATTTATATATATGCGATTTGAGAATTAGGTGTGCATTCTTTTTTCGATGCAAACAAATGCAGAATTCAGCAGCTGCTTGCAGCATTCGCCCCTTTTCAGAGTCAGATTTCTGTGCAGATCCAGAACTTAGTGTGTTGCCCTTTCACATGAAGAAATCCAGCTCCGAAAAGGGCCAAATGCCGCTTACATGTGAAACCTCAGAATGCGCATGTCTATCGAGAAGCTTTATAAACACAAATCAAATATTACAAAAAACTAAATTTATGCTTACCTGATAACATTCTTTCTTTCCGGATATGGCGAGTCCACGACTTGAGTAATTACTGTTGGGAATATCATTCCTGGCCAGCAGGAGGAGGCAAAGAGCACCACAGTTAAACTTCTAAGTATCACTTCCTTATCCACAACCCCCAGTCATTCGACCGAAGGGAAATGGAGAAAAAACATAAAATTATGCTTACCTGATAATTTCATTTTCTTCTGAATGGAAGAGTCCACAGCTCTCGTCTGACTGCAGCGGTGGACTCTTCCCTTCAGAAGAAAAACATAATTTATGTAAGAATTTACCTGATAAATTAATTTCTTTCGTATTGGCAAGAGTCCATGAGCTAGTGACGTATGGGATATACATTCCTACCAGGAGGGGCAAAGTTTCCCAAATCTCAAAATGCCTATAAATACACCCCCCCACCACACCCACAATTCAGTTAAATGAATAGCCAAGAAGCGGGGTGATAAGAAAGGAGCGAAAGCATCAACAAGGAATTGGAAATAATTGTGCTTTATATAAAAAAATCATAACCACCATAAAAAGGGTGGGTCTCATGGACTCTTGCCAATATGAAAGAAATGAATTTATCAGGTAAGTTCTTACATAAATTATGTATAATTGGCAAGAGTCCATGAGCTAGTGACGTATGGGATAGCAATACCCAAGATGTGGAACTCCACGCAAGAGTTACTAGAGAGGGAGGGATAAAGAATAAAGACAGCCAATTCCGCTGAAAAACTAATCCACTACCCAAATCAAAAGTTTTAATCTTATAATGAAAAAAAATGAAATTATAAGCAGAACAATCAAACTGAAACAGCTGCCTGAAGTACTTTTCTACCAAAAACTGCTTCTAAAGAAGAAAAAAACATTAAAATGGTAGAATTTAGTAAATGTATGCAAAGAAGATCAAGTTGCTGCTTTGCAAATATGATCAACAGAAGCTTCATTCTTAAAAACCCAGGAAGTGGAAACTGACCTAGTAGAATGAGCCGTAATCCTCTGAGGCAGGGATTTACCCGACTCCAAATAAGCATAATAAATCAAAAGCTTAACCAAGATGCCAAAGAAATGGCAGAAGCCTTCGGACCTTTCCTAGAACTAGAAAAGATAACAAATAGACTAGAAGTCTTCCTGAAATCTTTAGTAGCTTCAACATAATATTTCAAAGCTCTAACTACATCCAAAGAATGTAAAGATCTCTCCAGAGAATTCTTAGGATTAGGACACAAAGAAGGGACAACAATTTCTCTACTAATGTTGTTGGAGTTCACAACTTTAGGTAAAAATGTAAATGAAGTCCGCAAAAACCGCCTTATCCTGATGAAAAAAAAAAATCAGAAAAGGAGACTCACAAGAAAGAGCAGATAATTCAGAAACTCTTCTATCAGAAGAGATGGCCAAAAGGAACAATACTTTCCAAGAAAGTAATTTAATGTCCAGAAAATGCATTGGCTCAAACGGAGGAGCCTGTAAAGCCTTCAAAACCAAATTAAAACTCCCAGGACGAGAGATTGATTTAATGACAGGCTTGATACAAACCAAAGCCTGTACAAAACAATGAATATCATTAAGATTAGCAATTTTTCTGTGGAACAGAACGAGCAGAGATTTGTTCTTTGAAAGAACTTGCAGACAAACTTATCTAAACCATCCTGAAGAAACTGAAAAATTCTAGGAATTCTAAAAGAATGCCAAGAGAATTTATGAGAAGAGCACCATGAGATGCAAGTCTTCCAAACTCGATAATAAATCTTTCTAGACACAGATTTACGAGCCTGCAACATAGTATTAATCACTGAGTCAGAGAAACCTCTACGACTAAGCACTAAGCGTTCAATTTCTATACCATCAAATTTAATGATTTGAGAACCTGATGGAAAAACGAACCAGTTGGCAACTGGTCATCCGAAAACAAGATCCACATACCAAAACCTGAGTGGCCATACTGGAGTCACCAGCAGCACAAACGATTGGTCCATGATGATTTTGAAAATCACTCTTGGAAGAAGAACTAGAGGCGGAAAAATATAGGCAGGTTGATAACTCCAAGGAAGTGTCAATGCATACACTGCTTCCGCCTGAGGATCCCTGGACCTGGATAGGTACCCGAGAAGTCTCTTGTTTAGATGAGATGCCATCAGATCTATTTCTGGAAGCCCCCACATCTGAACAATTTGAAAAAAAACACATCTGGGTAAAGAGACCATTCTCCTGGATATAAAGCTTGACGACAGAGATAATTCGCTTCCCAATTGTCTATACCTGGGATATGGACCGCAGAAATTAGACAGGAGCTGGATTTTGCCCATGCAAGTATTCAAGATACTTCTTTCATAGCCTAAGGACTGTGATTCCCCCCCGATGATTGACATACGCCACAGTTGTGACATAGTCTGAAAACCAATTAACGTCTCTATCTTCAAATAGAAGCCAAAACTGAAGAACTCTGAGAATCGCACAGAGTTCCAAAATATTGATTGGTAATCTCGCCTCTTGAGATTTCCAAACCCCTTGTGCTGTCAGAGATCCCAGGACAGCTTCCCAACCTAAAAGACTTGCATCTGTTATGATCACGGTCCAGGTTGGATGAACCAAAGAGACCTGTAGAACTATACGATGGTGATCTAACCACCAAGACAGAGATAGATAGTTGAATATTGGGATTCAAGGATATTAAATGTGATATCCTAGAATAATCCACCATTAAAAACTGGAGAGGTCTCATATGAAAACGAGCAAAAGTAATCAAGTCCGATCCTGCAGTCATGAGACCTAAAACTTCCATGCATATAGCTACTGAAGGAAATAATAGAGACTGAAGGTTCCGACAAGCTGAACCCAATATAAATTGTCTCTTGTCTGTTAGAGACAAAGACATTGATCTGGAAACCTAAATAAGGTGACCATTGTCGGAGGAATCAAGTAACTTTTGGTAAAATGATCCTCCAACCATGTCTTTGAAGAAAGAACAGAAGTTGAATCGTATGAGATTCCGCGGAACGAAAAGACTGAGCAAGTACCACAATATCGTCCAAAAAAGGAAACACCAAAAACCTTTGAAAAGATTCCTAGAGCTGTCACTAGGCCAGAAAGGAAGAGCAACAAATTGGTAATGCTTGTCTAAAAAAGAGAATCTCAGAAAATTAAAATAATCAGAATGAAAACAGAATATGAAGATATGCATCCTGAAAGTCTATTCTGGGGAAATGATGCCCTTGCTGAACAAAAGGAAGAATAGACCTTATAATTACCATTCTGAAAGATGGTACTCTTACATGACAATTCAAAATATTTTCTTTCTTTGGGACAATGAATAGTTCTGAATAAAACCCCAGACCCCATTCCTGAAACGGAACTGGTATGAATACCCCAGATAACTCCAGGTCTGAAACACACTTCAGGAAAGTCTGAGCCTTTACTGGGAATATGCGAGGAGAAAAAAAAAAAAAAAAAAAAAAAAAAAAAAAGACTTCTCACAGGCGGTCTTACTCTGAATCCTATTCTGAACCAAACAACTTTAGAAAAAAAAAAAACTTAACCTGCCCCCTACCAGCTACGCTGGAATAAGGGCCGCACCTTCATGCGAATTTGTGGGCTGGCTTTGATCTCTTAAATGGCTTGAATTAATTCCATTTTGAAGAAAGCTTCCAATTAGAAACATATTACTTGGGGAAGAATTAGGTTTCTGTTCCTTATTAAGAACAAAAACGGATATAAGCTTAAGATTTACCCATATAACTTAATCTTGAAGCAAAAAAACTCCCTTCCCCCAGTAACAGTTGAAATATTGAATCCAACTGTGAACCAAATAATTTATTACCTTGGAAGGAAAGAAAATAGAAATCTGGATTTTAGAAATCAAATCAGCATTCCAAGATTTAAGCCACTAACTTCTTCTAGCTAAAGACATAGAGGCCAAGTTATCAACGTGTCAACTTACCTGCCGTCGCCGGCCCAATACGCACGCCTAAG
The DNA here is from genome assembly GCF_027579735.1 of Bombina bombina. NCBI lineage: Eukaryota > Metazoa > Chordata > Amphibia > Anura > Bombinatoridae > Bombina > Bombina bombina. The sequence continues at coordinate 242,477,103 of NC_069503.1, read as the reverse complement.
CTCGCCTACCATCGCCGCGGCGGACCTGCAAAATTTCGTCTAAGTTATCAATAAATCTGTCAAAAAGGCGCGCACCAAGTACGGGGCGATGAGCAGTGGACTGTGAGAGTTATCACTCATCCGATCTCGCTGCTCTTCGGCTTTTTGACAGCATTATTGCTAGCCTGTCACTAAGCACCCAGACTAAACTACACTGTTCTACCCCCTATACCGGCGCCCCCGCAACTAAATAAAGTTATTAACCCCTAAACCGCCACCCTTAGACCCCGCCGCAACTCTTATAAAATGTATTAACCCCTAAACCGCCGCTCCCGGACACCGCCGCCACCTACATTATACCTGGTAACCCCTATCCTGCCCCTCTATACCGCCGCCACCTATAATAAATTTATTAACCCCTATCCTGACGATCCTGGACCTCGCCGCAACTAAATAGTTTAACCCCTAAACCGGCGCTCCCGGACCCCGCCGCAACCTATATTAAACTTATTAACCCCTAATCTGCCCCCCTTACACCGTCGCCACCTATAATAAATTTATTAACCTCTATCCTGCCCCCCCTACACCGCCGCCACTGTAATAAAATTATCAACCCCTAAACCTAAGTCTAACCCTAACCCCCCCCCAACTTAAATATTAATTAAATAAATCTAAATAATATTTCTATTATTAACTAAATTAATCCTATTTAAAACTAAATACTTACCTGTAAAATAAACCCTAATATAGCTACAATTTAAATAATTATTATATTGTAGCTATCTTAGGATTTATTTTTATTTTACAGGTAACTTTCAATTTATTTTAACTAGGTACAATAGCTATTAAATAGTTATTAACTATTTAATAGCTACCTAGCTAAAATAAAGAGAAATTTAACTGTAAAATAAATCCTAACCTAAGTTACAATTACACCTAACACTACACTATACTTTAATAAATTATTTATATTTAAAACTAAATACTTACCTGTAAAATAAACCCTAAGATAGCTACAATGTAATTAATAATTACATTGTAGCTATTTTAGGATTTATATTTTTTTTACAGGTAACTTGGTATTTATTTTAGCTAGTTAGAATAGTTATTAAATAGTTATTAACTATTTAATAACTACCTAGTTAAAAGAAATAAAAAATTACCTGTAAAATAAATCCTAACCTAAGTTACAATTAAATTTAACACTACACTATCATTACATTAATTAAATAAATTAACTACAAATAAATACAATTACATAAACTAACTAAAGTACAAAAAAATTAAAAAGCTAAGTTACAAAAAATAAAAAAAATAAGTTAAACATTTAAAAAAATATTACAACAATTTTAAGCTAATTACACCTAATCTTAGCCCCCTAATAAAATAACAAAGCCCCCCAAAATAAAAAAATGCCCTACCCTATTCTACATTAAAAAAAGTTCAAAGCTCTTTTACCTTACCAGCCCTTAAAAGGGCCTTTTGCGGGGCATGCCCCAAAGAAAACTGCTCTTTTGCCTGTAAAAGAAAAATACAACCCCCCCCCAACATTAAAACCCACCACCCACATACCCCTAATCTAACCCAAACCCCCCTTAAAAAAACCTAACACTACCCCCCTGAAGATCACCCTACCTTTAGCCGTCTTCAGCCAGCCGACCCACCGATGGAACCGAAGAGGAGATCCGGAGCGGCAGAAGTGATCCTCCAAGGGGCGCTGAAGAAGTCTTCCATCCGATGAAGTCATCATCCAGGCGGCGCTGAAGAAGTCTTCCATCCGGGCGATGTTATCTTCCAAGCGGCGCTGAAGAAGTCTTCCATCTGGGCGATGTCATCTTCCAAGCGGGGTCTTCAATCTTCTTTCTTCAGGATCCATCTTCATCCCGCCGACGCGGAACATCCTTCTTCCCCGACGGACTAACGACGAATGAAGGCTCCTTTAAGGGACATCATCCAAGATGGCGTTCCTTCAATTCCGATTGGCTGATAGAATCCTATCAGCCAATCGGAATTAAGGTAGGAAAAATCTGATTGGCTGATTGAATCAGCCAATCAGATTGAGCTTGCATTCTATTGGCTGATCGGAACAGCCAATAGAATGCAAGCTCAATCTGATTGGATCAGCCAAATCGGATTGAACTTCAATCTGAATGGCTGATTCAATCAGCCAATCAGATTTTTCCTACCTTAATTCCGATTGGCTGATAGAATCCTATCAGCCAATCGGAATTGAAGGGACGCCATCTTGGATGACGTCCCTTAAAGGAGCCTTCATTCGTCGTTAGTCCGTCGGGGAAGAAGGATGTTCCGCGTTGGCGGGATGAAGATGGATCCTGAAGAAAGAAGATTGAAGACCCCGCTTGGAAGATGACATCGCCCGGATGGAAGACTTCTTCAGCGCCGCCTGGATGATGACTTCATCGGATGGAAGACTTCTTCAGCGCCCCTTGGAGGATCACTTCTGCCGCTCCGGATCTCCTCTTCAGTAGGATGATCTTCAGGGGGGTAGTGTTAGGTTTTTTTAAGGGGGGTTTGGGTTAGATTAGGTGTATGTGGGTGGTGGGTTTTAATGTTGGGGGGGGGGGGTTGTATTTTTCTTTTACAGGCAAAAGAGCAGTTTTCTTTGGGGCATGCCCCGCAAAAGGCCCTTTTAAGGGCTGGTAAGGTAAAAGAGCTTTGAACTTTTTAAATTTAGAATAGGGTAGGGCATTTTTTATTTTGGGGGGCTTTGTTATTTTATTAGGGGGCTTAGATTAGGTGTAATTATCTTAAAATTGTTGTAATATTTTTTAAATGTTTGTAACTTATTTTTTTTATTTTTTGTAACTTAGCTTTTTTATTTTTTGTACTTTAGTTAGTTTATGTAATTGTATTTAATTGTAGTTATTTGTAACTAATTTATTTAATTTAATGATAGTGTAGTATTAGGTTTAATTGTAACTTAGGTTAGGATTTATTTTACAGGTAATTTTGTATTTCTTTTAGCTAGGTAGTTATTAAATAGTTAATAACTATTTAATAACTATTCTAACTAGCTAAAATAAATACAGTTACCTGTAAAATAAATATAAATCCTAAAATAGCTACAATGTAATTATTAATTACATTGTAGCTATCTTAGGGTTTATTTTACAGGTAAGTATTTAGTTTTAAATAGGAATAATTTATTAAAGTATAGTGTAGTGTTAGGTGTAATTGTAACTTAGGTTAGTTTTTATTTTACAGGTAAATTTCTCTTTATTTTAACTAGGTAGCTATTAAATAGTAGTATGTTTAGCAAGAGTAGAGATAGCCCCATTAACTTTGGGGATCTTTTCCCCAAAACTCCAAACTAACTGCTGGCAAAGGATACAATTTTAAAACCTTAAAGAAGGAATAAAAGAAGTACCAGGCCTATTCCATTCCCTAGTATCAGGAACTGGAAAAAAAAAACTCTGAAGTAACCACAGGAGATTAATAAACAGAATTTAAATGTTAGCTAGCCTTAAAATCAAGAGGACTAGTCTCCTCAATATCCAATATAATCAACACTTTTTCAACAAAGAACAAATGTACTCCATTTAAAAATAAAAAAGTAGATTTGTTAGTGTCCATATCTGATGAAGGATATTCTGAATCAGATAAATCCACATCAGAGAAGGATAATTCAGTATGTTGTCGGTCATTTGAAAATTCATCAACTAAATGAGAAGTTTAAAAAAGACCGTTACATTTTATTAGAAGGCGGGATGGCAGACAAAGCCTTCAGAATAGAAACAGAATAATATCCTTATAAATTCCCAGGTATATTTTATACATTAAATGTTAAAAGAATAGCAATAGACAATGCATTAATACTGATGGACATTTTCTCTGCATGTAAAAGTTTATCATGATAACTTATTACAAACCATAGCTAAAGATAAAAATTCTTAGCTTTGGTAGGACTGATATCAATCAACAGGAATCCAACAGTGTTTTCTGATACAGGAACAGTTTTGAGATATCTTGCAAATGTAAGAGAAAAAAACAACATATAAAGCAAAATATCAGTTTCCTTATATGACAGTTTCAGGAATGGGAAAGAAATGCAAAACAAAATAAGCCTCTGGAAACCAGAAGCAAAAAGAAATGAAGTCTTAAATAATGTCAAAGTTTGGCGCCAAGTATGACGCCCACAACTGACAAAATATTTTTTGGCGCCAAAAACGACTGCAACAAACACGAGTGTCATAGATGACGCAACCACGTGAAAAAACTCGGCGCCAACTAAGACGCCGGAAATGACGAAATTACGTCAACAAACGTAATTCTCGCGCCAAGAATGACACAATTATAGCATTTTGCGCTCCCGTGAGCCTAACAGCCCGCAATTTAGAAAAGAGTCAATTTGAAAACTTTTTTTTTTATGCATTTCGCAAATATGAAACTGACAGTCTGCAAAAAGTAAATATACTGATAAACCTGAATCATGGCAAATATAAGTACAAACATATATTTAGAACTTTAAATATAAAGTGCCAAACCATAGCTGAGAGTGTCTTAAATAAAGGAGACATACTTACCCAAAGACACTCATCTACATAAAGTAGATAGCCAAACCAGTACTGAAACGAGAATCAGCAGAGGTAATGGTATATAAGAGTATATCGTTGATCTGAAAAGGGAGGTAGGAGATGAATCTACGACCGATAACAGAGAACCTATAAAATAGATCCCCGTTAGGATGACCATTGTATTCAATAGGTAATACTCCCTTCACATACCTCTGTCATTCACTGCACTCTGAGAGGAACCGGGCTTCAAAAAAGCTGAGAAGCGCATATCAACGTAGAAATCTAGCACAAAAACTTACTTCACCACCTCCATAGGAGGCAAAGTTTGTAAAAACTGAATTGTGGGTGTGGTGGGGGATGAATTTATAGGCATTTTGAGGTCTGGGAAACTTTGTCCCTCCTGGTAGGAATGTATATCCCATACGTCACTAGCTCATGGACTCTTGCCAATTACATGAAAGAAATGAAATTATCAGGTAAGCATAATTTATGTTTTTCTTCTTAAAAGGGGAGAGTCCACAGCTGCATTCATTACTTTTGGAAAAACAATACCCAAGGTAGAGGACACTGAATGCAAAAAAAAAACGGGTGGGTACAAAAGGCGGCCCCTTCGAAAGGCACCACAGCCTGAATTTCTCAACACCCCAATATTTAAAATACAAGCAACACAGGAGAAAAACTCGGCCCAGGGACGATCTCCACCCTGACCAGTAGCTCTTTGTGGTTTCCAGCTACTAGGACCATTGAGACATTGTCTCACTTATCCCTTTTATCTGTCCCATCGCATCTGACACTTAACTTTAAGTACATTTTCTCATTTTTGGAATATAGAAATTTGGACACCTATTGATTTTTGTTCACACTGACTTTTGTTTTTATTTGCATCGGATATTATATCACGGTGATATCACCATTTTTTGGAATTTCTAGACTTTCCTTTGGATATATATTTTCTTGGACATACATTTTGTTTTTGAATTTGACTTTTGGAAACTATTCGTGAACTATATTTATTTGAACATATTTTTTTAACATTTTCTTTCAGGATCACCGTTGTAATTTTCTGGATTTATCACTCATTGGTTTTTGATCACATATCACATTGTTTTTGTCCTTTAAACAGGACCACCTGTCTGCTACAGATATCTGCACCCACCTTCCCTTTTTTTGGCGTTAATCCATATAGGAATCCTGCTTACCAATTTGTTTCAATCAACACATATTTGCACATTTTATTGTACATTTTTATTTTTGTGATTTAGATTTTATATTGTACTTTTTAATCATATTGTACATTTGCATGGATCCATGTATTCTGTCTCATAGTTTGTAATAAATATTTTATCAATTTTATTAAATACCTATTTTATACCTTAGCCTCCGTCAGGTTTGGCGCCTGGGCCCACTCTTTATCTTTAACTACATCACAGTTCCCCTCCCAGGAACCTGAACGCAGGAGGGGAAAAATCCCTGCAAGGCAGGACCAAGGATCCCCCCGACTCAACAAATACTAAAGAAATCTCGAAAAATGGACAATTGCATGACCCTCTAAGGGCAGCCCTCCACACCCCACCTCAATACTGCTACTGACAAGCCAAAGCTAGCGTAACATCAAGGAAAATAGGGAAGAACCAGAAATCTAATCCTAGTCTCTCAGATTCTAGGTAGATGGAATATTCATTATGCCACAGGCAGTGGTGCAACACACCCGAACGCCAAGACCGTGGTCCGAACAAGGGCCTCTGAATGAAATAGACAGAGAGCTTGAAGAAACTAATAAAATCAAGGAAAATTACCTTGAGCAGGCAAACGCCGAAGCAGTAGCTCCCACAGAGGGCAGGGAACCCCTGCACACCACCTCTTCAGAGCAACAGAACTCGAACAAAGGAGACAAACACACCCGCGTACTTGACCAGACGATCCCCCCAAAAGTGGGGAAGGATGGTACTTTGCCACCGCAAGAAGATCGCAATAGGCCAAGAGTCAGCGTCCGGAAGGACCTCTAGTGAAACCCAAATGTAAATCACCACACCAGACTAAACTGGTCACACACACACACACCTCCCAACTTCCACTTAAAGGGAATAACTGTTCTAAGTCCCCGGGGACCTGAAGAACCTAGAAGACATCTGCAAGAGCAGATTCATAGCCCAGGCGAGTAGCCTGAACTGACCAACCCTAGATTGGTATGCCCAACCCTCCGTCCGGAGAAGTTATATATAAACCTCTGGCCTCAACTTCAGTAGGATCCGAGCCCGGAGTCCATAGAATAGGCCAAGAGACATTCTCAGCACCCGAAGGCGACATGAACCCTGGTAAAAGCAGCAAAAGCGCCCGACCAGTACCAGCCCGCTATAAGAACACTCTGGAACTGTTCAAGATCCAAAAAAATTTGTCCCGAAGAAACGATAAATGAACTAGAAAACAAAAATCCTAATATTCAACAAGTGCGCAACTCCCTAAGGAATGCCCACGTTAGTCACAAGTTTCGGTTCCAGTAAAAGAACATTTATACAAATGAAAACTAACAGATCTGAGGTTAAGAAAAATCAAATTAAATACATCCATCCGGATCACAAATAAAATGAAGGCAGCACCAAGCTGGTGAACACCCAAGGCGAATGAGAACGACAACCGGGTCAGACAGAGAGGCCTCATCCACCCAAGCTCAGAAATGGAACCGGAAACTTAAAGAAAACAAAAATGAAGATGGTAAGGAGATTGGCTTCATCCCCTAACGTCATATCCATTTTGCCATCCAGGTTCTAAGGCCTCGGATCCCTCTTCCCACTAGGACTAGGATCCTCTAACAATGCCAAAATGCTCTACTTGAAGAGAATCATACAAGGTGTCAAAGCAATAAGATGCCGCACTAGTCACTGTGGCAATACACACCGCAGGTTCCTATTGGAGACCTTGATGAACATAAATCTTTTTCAAATAAGCCTCCAGCTTCTTGTCCATCGGATCCTTAAAAGAGCAGCTATCCTCAATAGGAATATCCTCTTAGCCAAGGTGGAAATGGCCCCTTCAACTTTGGGTACAGTATTCCAAGGGTCTTTAATGGAGTCCTCGACAGGAAACATTTTCTTAAAAATGGGAGACGGGGAAAAAAAAAGACACCCCTGGTTTCTCCCATTCCTGTGAGATAATCTCCCTAGCACGTCCGGCACAGAAAAAAACCTCAGGAGGTGGAAGGTTCATCAAAGAAACTATTAAGTTTACTAGATTTCTCAGAAGTGACAACGACAGGGGTATCTAAAGTATCTTAAACCTCTTAACAATACACAAAGGAATTATACTGTCTAGATCTGAGATTTCACCCTCAGAAAGTCCCCATGTATCTTCCTCATCAGACTTATGAGAAAGGGCAACTTGGGAAGCAGAACTGAGGACAGGCACCTTACTTTCTGAATTACTAGATTTCCTCTTGCGTTTTCCCTGTAATCTGGGAATGGCAGCTAATGCCGCAGATACCGCTGAAGATACCTGGGCAGCAATTTCTGCTTTTAAATAAACTCCACTAGAAGTTATAGAGGAACCGCAGGGCACTGCATGTGACACCATTGAGGCTTGGGATGTAGCAGGAGAAAGCTGGAGGTATTATTTTAACAGCATCATTCTGAGAGACATTAGGCTAAAAAATGTTATCTTTATTTTGCAAGGTTTTCTTGACACATGAAGAACAAAATTGCAATTGTGCATCTAAACATAATAAGCATGAATTCATGAGAGCAGACTCTTGCTCCATATCAGACATGTTGTGAAACAGTAAATAAACTTGTACTGATAAGTTTTTCAAAGATTTTAATAGTCAATTAAAATAAGCCAAGGAAAAAAAACACACTTTAAATTTTATTCCAAATTAGGATCGATTCTCAGCTAAAATTATGTGAGAAAAGTTAAGAAAAAACATTTAATAAACATCAAATAAACTTATAAACTACGCCTCAGGCAACCCCAAACCTCAATTACTGAGGTGCCTTACCGCTACCAATTAAGACCAGATCACCCAGAAATTGAGAAAAACAACTTTTTCCTCAGAAAAGTTACAAAATAAAGCCGGTCATGTGACCGCAACTGCCAAGCTCAAATTACTGCTGCGACACAGAGAGGCACTACATCCTGGTACACCGAGTACCAGAAATAACGTTTTTTTTAAACCGGACAGTTTAAAATGTTGCATCTTTTTATTTTAAAGCAAAGGGGAAATGAATAAGCTGCTGAAATAGAAAGTGCAGCCTTACTTTCAGTTTAAACTTCTATTGTTTTATCAAGTAAATATGTGTCAGAAAATGAAGCCTAATAAAATACAACAGGATTATCTATGTCCAAATAAAAAAAGCAGTGTCTTAATTTGTTAAGTGCATGGTCTTCCCAACTGGAAGAAAAAGCACTTACCTGCTCTGCTGTCCGGCATGTAGACAGTTACAAGGTGTGAGAGGAAACAGTTCTTTACAGAGACCTTTGAAAAGGAAAGAACAGAGAAGCCAACTTTGGCTTTCTAAACTAGGGCAGCAATTGTTAGGAAAACGCAGTAAGCACCTCATTACAAGTTCTTAACTGCCAACACTACCCGACTGCAAGGAATGACGTGGAATACGGCTATAACCCAAAAACTTGCTTGTAGATGAAATCAAAATTTTTCATCGGACAACTTAATTTCACCTCCTCCATGCACCGAAGGCAAGAGAATGACTGGGGGTTGTAGGTAAGGGAGTGATACTTAGCAGTTTAACTATGGTGATCTTTGCCTCATCCTGCTGGCCAGGAGTGATATTCCCAACAGTAATTATTCAAGCCGTGAACTCACCATATCTTAGGAAATAAATACATGTTTACTATGCAACACTTGCTTGAAAAAAACTATAATCATTTAGCTTAGTCATATGATGGTCTGTAACAAGTCAAATGATAAATGGGCAGAAATGCTATAAAAACATAGCAATATGTAACACCGGAGTTAAACCAAAACACACTAACTACTATAACGCACTACAGGCTAGTCCATATACAGCATCTACCTATCACTTTATCATGGAGTTAGTTATTTCTCTCTTACAAGATCTGAGTATCTGCCTAGACCAGCACCATGCAGCCTGCATGGACATTCTGAAATCTAGTCAGCTCACCCACTGCTATAGCTATTACCAACAGCATGGATGTCCTGTTTACCCGGAGCGACACTGCTGGGCCCCAGCATCTGTCTCCAGCTGAGCCATGTGCATCACAATAATGCAGCAATATGTGGGGAGAGAATGAGAGGTGAGTTACAGGCGCAGAGAGGGGTGAAAATAACAGAAGTTACTCAACCTAAACATTTCATGGATACACTAGCAAACCTTGAGACAGTCACAGGAAAATGCAAGAACACAATTTACCGGGAACCTATCCTGCGCACACCAAGAGTCACTGCAGAGCTATTGCCCACAAGATCTCAACGTGAAGCTATGAAGATTTTCCTCGATCCTCACGGAACTCAAACAAGCTTTCCCAGGATACTATGCTAAGCATGGCGCCCCTTTAGAGAACTGGAGTGGGGTAATTTGTTAATGTAGATGGAGCAGTAGTCTTATCAATTCAGGCTACACTGACTTTAATGGCATACTGTTTTACCTCCACCTTTGAGACAAGCACTCATTCCTATAAAAGGGATTACAATAACTAGAAAGGGTCCCTTTTCTTTCCAATATATATGAAGTTCCAATATTTACTAAGCATCACCCCTTAAAGCTATGTTATTTCATATCAGATCTCAGAATCTTAGGGGGTAAGGTATTTTACTTTTTTTTAGCTACGATTGCTGCTTAGATGCTTACGTTGAATGTACAATTTATAACCATGATGAAAGGACTAATCGGTTATCACTTATGGCTCACAATAGAAGGCACAACAAATGTTTACACCCACATTTAGGTAGGTTAAGGCCCTTTTCAGATATTCATATCTCAAAAGCAATGACACCATAGAGCACCCTAAGTTAAAATGAAGACACTTCACATTGTATCTATTTTCAGTCAGTGAAGTACAAAAATCACACCTTCTGGTATGTCTGTTATAATTTATGGCTCATTTGTGGCCACAATACCTTTTAGGTTACCTCCAGTAACTATCCTCTTAATGTAGAGGTCAAGATGTATCCTCTACCTCGCAAGGGAGCCTTTATATATCTAAACAATCATAATTTCCTGGGTAACCAACACTATTTGCCTCTTGAGACTTACTTTGGATATGAGAACACATGAGAAGTACCACTTAAAGCTCACAAATCTTCAAGATCAGTAAGCATACAATTTGTAAATAGCTCTTCTAGCCCACTTTTATTGTATAACTCCTACATGTTTGGAAAAATATGATATTTTGGATCTCCATAGTTTAAAGCTTAAAGTCACACTGGTTCCTGGAAGGAAGATGTTGTATACACTAAATATAATATAACCCTGTTAGTGCATCACTTAATGTTTCTCAGCTATCAAGTAAGCGAAAACCTTATGACATTACTTTGTTATCTATATACTACATCAGTATAAAAAATTGTTATCTCCATAATATAAGGTTATACATTACTTGTACCATTATACTATATACTCACATATCCTATTGTTAAAAACATTATTTCAGTTGCTAGTCTATTAAAATGCTAGGTCCAAAAGTGACCACTTAAAAAGCTAAATTTTCCTGTACTAGAATATATAAGCCTTTAAGGGTACAAGTTACCTTTTGTGTCAAATGAGGAAACTTGTTAAGCAAATGATTTAAAATGGAGGTTCCAGATATCTACCTTTTGCAATTCATTGTGTAGATTTCACTAGTGCTAGTGGTTATTGCGACACAAATGTTTGTTCTGTCTGTATTATTGGAATTTATATATGTTGTATTATTTGCACAACCACAATAAAAAAATATTAAACAAATTAATTAGAATAATACATAAGACAGATTATATAATGGGTTTTTCATCAATGTTGTCCATTAAGTAAGGGATAGAAAAAGCCTGACACAGGAATGAACACCAAAAAAGTACTTCACCGTCCAAAACTTCCATCTGGCTAGTAAATATTTATTATACAAGCTTTACATTTTTATTATCTTGATTATGACAAAAAAATGACTCAAATATATGAATTTAACAAAAAGCTTAAGAGCAGAAGTGGTTACTGACCTGGCTGCCATTTTCCCACCTTGGACTACTGCAGCAATCAGACTCCATGCTAGACAAGCCAATACGCGACTGACTGCTTGTGCTGGAAGAACCAAATCGTGGCCTGAACTTTTGCAGGCTGGGGGTAAGGCATTTAGCTGGCACAGTAGGACTTGACATTTTAACCTCAGGACCTAGAAATAAATGGAAACTGTATTTTAAAGTTAATTCTTCGGGGGGGGGGGGGGTTGATCTGGCATGTTAGCATTGTGGCAAACAAAAAAAAAGTTGCAACAGATTTTCATTAACAGTGCCTGCTTTTTCATGTATTTTAACTCTGTCAATTGTGTTTTAATCCCGAATGATCCCCTCATAAGAAAGGAATTTTTTTCTGTAACTGTGAGGGAAATTACCTGCATTTCTCGATGTGAAGAAGAGACAAGCTCAAATGTTGTCCTTAATGCTGTTGGGATGCTCCATGCCATCCTAATATTGCTGGGCTTCAACATCATTAGGACGACATGGAGCATCCTAACTTATAGGGTGTCCTGCAACCTCCCCCCCCTTTGACCCAGTCAAGAATTAGACTTTGAGGTGTGCCTAGCAGCGTAGGCCAGCCTCCCACAATCCAATTCCGGGGAAACCCTGTGAACGCATTGGCAATTTCATTTTTACAGCACAAAGGGGTTAAGGAAGGAGGCAACTGTCAAAGTTCTGAACATAAAGAAAACCTAGAATTTGAGCTATATGTTTGTTTAAACAGAATTAATCTATTTCACATTAATTGCACCTACCCTAATTAAATATTGTTCTTTTAAATAACAATAAAATATGACAACCCAGGGTATTCCAAAAAGGGGTATATGCAGCCACTTCGTCACAAAACCTGATAAAATTAAGTGGTAAAGGCATTTATTTATTATTGCATTTTTTACACAAACAATGCACTGTCACTTTTCATATATCATCATCCTTATATGATTTACTGCAATAAAAAAAAAAAAAAATTGTGTTCAGCGAAGTCCCACAAGTGCAACAATACTGCCCATGTACAGGTTTAATGGGATTTGGGAAATTTACAGGAGCAAATATGGGCCCTGGCTATTTCCGTCTTAATACATGGAAATTTGACACGTTGATTTCCTGGTCCTACGATGCCTTTGAGACAGTATAGCAGCCCAGGAATGAAAATGATCCCCATGATGACATACCATTTGCAAAAGTAGATAACCCAGTGTATTATAATTGGGGTATTTGGAGTTGTTTTGTATAGCAACTTTATATTGACCTTAGAGTGGCTGGGCTTAACATAAACAGAGGATCCAGAAGTAGTTGGTATAAGAAGCTAATAAGTCAGTACAGGCAGCTGACAGAGTAATCAGGAGAAGCAGATGTCAGGCATAGAGAATAACCATCAATAAATCAAGAACACATACAGAGTCATTTGAATCAATAGTTTACTTCTGTATGGAGGACTCTAAAACAGTATAATACATAGGCCAGGTGGAGATGGCAGGAATAGTAGCTAGAGTCCCTCCTACTAACTCCTTTTTTTTAACAGTTCTGGGGTGCGTGTATTATATAAATAAGAAAAAAAAAAGGAATATATGTGCAGCAACCAATCAGCTAGCTCCAAGTAGCATATTGCTGTTCCTGACGTATAATGTTCAATAAAAGGATACAAGAGAACAAAACATAATAGAAGTAAATTGAAAAGTTGTTCAAAATGTGGGGTTTCACGTCCCTTTAATGTTTTATTACCTCAACGCTTTATACTTTCTAGTTTGCATAATAATGCATTTAGTTTCTGTATACAGCATTGTTTTTAGAAAGGTGATTTGTACAAATTGTGACTGTACTTTAAAAAATGTCTAACAATTTGGGATTATACTTTGTATATTTTTGTGTATCTTTTACAAATTGCACTACACTTTTGCATTTTTGCAATAAGCCTGGTGGTGTCAGAGCGAGATGGACAGTGAGATATCTTGGATGGAAAGGGGAGTTACCTGGGTGCATCTGAAGTTCTCTAAGCATTTTACAACAACCATTGTGAAAACATTTCACTTTCATTTGTATTTGCTGCAAACTGGGCATTCATATCAGTGCTGGATGGCCATTAATCTCTCACTCCCCTGTAATATTCTGTTTTCTAGATTACTTCCTGTGGGAGGCAGCTCTCATCTCTTTGGCACTCTGTGTTTAACCCCTTTTGTATAATGATCAATCTTGTTCTTCAGATAAGTCCTGTGGCTGTTCATGTTGAGTATGCTTTTATATAGCCCAGTATAAGGATAATTTATCGCCTTTCTTAACCATTTAAGCCAATGCAATGTATATATTCACGTGGTGCTGTACTTTGCTTGTCATACCACACAATGTATATGTACACATCGGAGCTGCAGAAAGCTCCAGCAGCCTCGGCTGTTAAGTTACAGCCGAGAACTGGAGATCCTGAGCTCATGGCATCTGCCTGCATATGGAGGTTGGAACCGGAGCAGAAAAAAATAAAAATATTTAAACAATAATAGTAATAATAATATAATAAAAAGGTGGGATAGGGAGGGATTCCTAACCAACGATCGCTGGAGAGGTAAACATTACACTACAAAAAAAGCTAAAAATTCTCCGGTATTTTGTGCAAGTTCTTCTCTGAAAGTCCCGGTAGTGAATGGGATTAAATGAGTGCCACTGGGTTTTATGTTAGAAAATTAAAAATAGCAGTTCTAAAAATGCTTCAAAATGGATTTGCTGAAAGAGATGGAAACAGCATATCAATAATTAGAAATGTCCATTTGTGAACAAAAGCCACGCACAATAGGATAAATACGATTTTTACTTTCACTGTATCTTTTTTCCCCTCTCAGTATAACCTGCACTGTTTGACCAAACAGACAAATGTGCAAAAGCCAATAGTTTAAAATCACTTCCAACTTACAGGATATAAGAAGCTTGCTATAATTAACAGAGCGGTCTCTCTTTTTCTTGAAAGATGGAGAAGAAAAAGTCCCTTGTGCTGCTTCAGAAGGCATAGATCTTACAGGGGAGACAGGAGTCTGCGTTTTACCTCTAGCTGGGGTGTTCTATATGACAGAAAAAAATATAAGTAAAAGCTTGAACTTTGAAATGTAACCTCCACAATGTTAAATTAAGTAGTAAAAGAACCACAAAAAAACATAAGATATACATACAAAGCCCAGAGAGCTTATTAAAGAGAGAACTTGTCCTGGGGTACGGAAATAATCACGGTTTGGTTTAGCCATTGACGGAGTTGTTAAAATATCCATCATATTAATCTCTAGGAGAAAAAAAAAAAAAAGAGAAAACATTAAAGGGTTATTTAAAAATAGGTCCCATATTTTGAGGTTCGGGTACATCAAACTATAGCCAGTAGTAGTTATAAATGGGGAAAACACAATTTATTTTTATTTTTTTAAATCTAGGTGTAATATTTAGTGAGGCAACAATTCCTCTTAAAATAAGTAAAACATCTTCAACATTCAACGAGTGGCTTTAATTATTTTTTTTTTTTTATTTTTTTTTTTTAAGACTATGCTGCCCTTGCTAAAAAGTGCTGACTTATGCAAGAAAAGAAGACATTTGGCCTCTTATTGTTATGAGTTACTTATAAATATTTAGTAGCACTATGCATGGGTGCAATACATCAGGAGAACACACGCAAACGTAAATTAGCATACAGATGGTAGAGAGGAGATGACCAATTGGATTATATTGGTTTGAATATAGGGAATAGGAATTCCAGCGACAAATACAGCAAGACATAAAACTATCTTGAATAGTAATTTCAATTACAGATTAGACAAGAACAATAAATAATTACAGTCAGTCTCTCTCATATATTTTAGATGTATACTTATGTCTACAGACTCCTGGTTGTGTAATGGGACTTTTCATATGCAGGGGAGTGCCTGCTCTTCCCGTTTCCCATCCCCTTTCAGTGGGTGTCCCAGCCTAACCTCAACAGTGCTAAAGTGGAAGCTTCTAAGGAAGTTTTTAAAAGGTTATATACTGGATATTTATATCGGTATCTGTGCATATTCTCCTTTATAGTACTGTCTATTAAATCTTTTTGTATTTGCATTCCAGACACTTCAAAAAGAGATATCAGTGAACTCGAAATGCTATTTAGTGAAATTGCATGCTATAGTGAGTGTTATTTTTATATGGTCAGAGATGAGGCAAATTATTACATGCTTTATTTGAATCATTTTGAAATGCAACTAAAAACAGATACCTGGTTTCTCAATACCCAAGATCAAAGTCTCAAAATATACTGTAAAAGTGAAGCCACAATAACCACATGCCCTATTTCTTGATACCTTTATGTCCCTTTGAAATCAAATAGGTGAGAAATAGAACAATTAATATAACCCTTTTTTCTACAGAGTTGGAGGAGCAGAATGTAAATAAACATTGGATCACTATGGGATAATAGAAACATTCTTCTTACCACGTTTGAGGGTGACTTTAGAGAGACCAAAGTCTGTTAGTTTAATGTGGCCCTCATTGGAAATCAGCATGTTATCGGGTTTTAGATCCCTGTGTGAGATATGACAATAGTAAGTTTGGTAAACCAAATACAATAAAAACATTGCACAATACCCGATTATTTATTTTTGTATTTGAGGCCAAATTGCTAGTTTTAGATTTGTAGAGAAAACTTAGCAGAAAAAGGACTGTGCACATGAGCAAACTGATTAATCTAGAAAAGATATTTACCTGTGAATTATACCATGTCTGTGTAGATAATCAAGAGCTAATGCAACCTCACAGGAGTATTTGATGGCCATATCTTCATCAAAGTACCCGTATATGTGAAGCAGTGATTTCACATCCCCCCCAATGAGATACTCCATGATCTGACAGGAAGAATACTTTAGTTATCAAGAAGAAATTAAATCAGATAAAAAGGCAATAAAAAAAAATAACAAAAAAAGGAGAAATCTACTGTTTTAGAATGCATTGGTAGAGCTTTTATGCTTCCAAGGCCTTAAGCATAATTCTACAGTATAAAGTAATGCTGTGACATGTAAAGCATGTTCTGTTTTCATTCAAAACTTTGGAAAAACAACATTCAACAGACAACACGCCAGTAGGATACTGAGTGGAGGAAGCAAAAAGCTATCTGAACATATGCGGTTAACCAAAGACAAGAAGCATATCTGTGCATGCTCCCCAAGGCAGAACATGCTGTGATCTGAGAAAATGCAGCATGTCTGCAGAAAGAGTGGGACACGTGCAGGAACTGTTTGCGCTTTTGCTTTGCAGTGTTGCTCCACATCATTCTCTTCAAACAGTGCTGTACTCTGGCTGCACTGTGTACATTTTCCTTAACACAGTGCAACCAGGGAGAACTGTCTCAAGATAACACATTGCAACTGAACTAATGATTTAGTGCAACTTTGCCTAATTTTAAATGGAATTTTATTTCAAAATGTCTAAGAAACATCCCTAGAGTGGGATGCCAAAAAAGGATATGCCTCTGAACACAAAAAAATGTAATGGAAAAAAAACTAGTGGAAATTAAAATATAACTTAATATTAACTTATAAAAAGACAGCTGTAGGCAGATAGGTATCTGGTTGGCTGCTCGCACACACTAATGCTAAAAACACTTAAACTTCTGGTTGAATTCTGAGGCTACAATCCAACTTGTTGAAAAAACCTTTGTGATGTATGTGGGAGAGTGCTTGGTGTTGTGCTTTTATTTTAACTTGCTTACTTCTGGTTCATAAAATAACAGCTTTAATCCTTATTACTTTAAAATGTATTTAAGGTAGGCTGACCATATTGCCGCTTTAAAAAGGGACACATGAAAAATAAATATGTCAGGGCTGTTATCAGGGCTGTTTAAAGAAATGTTTTGTATAAGAACCCTGACATATGTATTTTTCATATGTGTCTCTTTTTAAAGTGGCAATATGGTCAGCCTAATTTAAGGACGTCTGCCCAGTGAGTCTGTCAGTGACTCCTAACCTTACTAGTATTAATCAATGGCATGCAAATGGTGCTGCTAACCTTTTCTTACTAATCAACGATATGTGATTTGTGCTATCGAACTCACAACATTTATATTACAACTACCTAACAAAAAAACCTAGTGGCATATAGGACTTGAATCTCTTGCTTTATCACATAGCGGTCTAGAATTCATTTACCTTGGCTAAGCAGATTTTGCCTTAAAAAAAATGGATACATATAAATTCAGAACCGCTTAAGATATATAGTATTAATAGCCTACAATTATTTTTCTGTATAAACAAGCAATGCTAACAGTTATATTAGTATTTATGGTTTGCTAGTGTCATCAATTATACTTTGTTAACAATATTCACCAATACAAAAACAGTATGTTATCAACCTGGGTGTTCCGCTATAACATTACTGAATACACCAGTGGAACATATACTCATATGTTACCTAGCGATTCTATTTTTCTATTCTACTACCGTGAATATATGATTCAACCAATTGTGAAATCACTTAGGGTGTATATAAATTACAAAAATAATATTTAATCCTAATGATCCAAATAAATACACTTGAGATTAACGGCAGACAATCACTGACAGAGTCCTAAAATATTGGATTTCTATGTGGGTAGATATACTGTACTTAAAATTACTACTTCATCAATCCACAGTTTAGGGTTCTAAGTAGCCATTTAAACACACAATGTGGATAAGACTTCTGACTAAAATATTGACACTTTTGTGTACACTTTGTTACCAATTCCCCCTAATTTTACCATTATTACAAAGTATCGACTCCAATAATCTTATCCTAAGGGTAAATTTATGAAGCCTCAATACTAGGATTATCCAGATATTTTTGACGATCTTAACTTGGGGGATTTAAGTTATTCAATAAAGTATACACCAAGCACTCTCCCACATACATCACACAGGTTTTTTTTTTTTAACAAGTTGGATTGTAGCCTCAGAATTCAACCAGAAGTTTAAGTGTTTTTAGCATTAGTGTGTGATAGATACCTATCTGCCTACAGCTGTCTTTTTATAAGTTAATATTAAAAGTTATATTTTAATTTCAATTAGTCTTTTTCCAATACATTTTTTGTGTTCAGAGGCATATTCTTTTTTTGGCATCCCACTCTAGGGATGTTTCTTAGACATATTATACATTACATGCCTATACACAACCATTTAGGTTAGCCTAATAATAAGTAAATTTCTTCTTCTTAACCCCTTAATGACAGAGGACGTACCAGGTACGTCATGGAAAAACATTCCCTTAATGACAATTGACATACCTGGTACGTCCTCTGTTGTTAGAAGCGCTGGAAGCGATCATGATCGCTTCCAGCTGCTTACAAGGGATTGTAGTGATGCCTCAATATTGAGGCATCACTGCAATCCCTTATTTTACCCACCGATGCAGAAAGGGCCACTTTGTGGCCCTCTCTGCATCGCACTATAGCGATCTCACATTCGTTGGTGGGTGGGAGCAGCTTCTGGGAGTACCGTTAAGTATATGCTCCTGATGTGTATTATTCTTAAGCAGTTCCTGCAATATCGGCGGTTGCGGCGGGGGGGTGGGAGCGGGTGCGCGCGCGTGCCTGCGCACGCAAAATGTGACCGGAAGAAATAGAAAGAAAAAAAAATATAACCAATGCAGATGCCTGGGGATCTTCTTTGAGTAGTAAGGGATCTGGGAGGGGGAGGGATGTAGATTATTAAGGGGGGCCCAGCTACACTAAAGAAAACATATTTTTCATCTAAAAAGTAAAAAAACAACAACTATTTTTGGGGGCAAATTGGGTACTGGCAGACAGCTGCCAGTACCCAAGATGGCGGCAAATAGGTAGAGGGGGAGGGTTAGAAAGATGTATGGGGGGGGGATCAGGGAGGTTGTGGGTTAAGGGGGGATGCAGACTGCAGACAGTATGAAAAAATAAATAAAAAAAATAAAAAATGATTTTTATTTCAGTACTGGCAGACTTTCTGCCAGTACTTAAGATGGCGGTGACAATTGTGAGGTGGGGGAGGGAAGAGAGCTGTTTGAGGGAGGTCGGGGGGGGGGGGGGGATCAGGGGGTGGGATGTGTCAGGTGGGAGGCTGATCTCTACCCTAAAGCTAAAAATTAACCCTACAAGCTACCTAATTAACCCCTTAACTGCTGGGCATATTACAAGTGTGGTGCGCAGCAGCATTTAACGGCCTTATTATTACCAAAAAGCAACGCCAAAGCCATATAACTCTGCTATTTCTGAACAAAGGGGATCCCAGAGAAGCATTTACAACCATTTGTGCCATAATAGCACAAGCTGTTTGTAAATAATTTCAGTGAGAAACCTAAAATTGTGAAAAATGTAACAGTTTTTTTTTTTTATTTGATCGCATTTGGCGGTGAAATGGTGGCATAAAATATACCAAAATGGGCCTAGATCAATAATTTGGGTTGTCTATTACACTACACTAAAGCTAAAATTAAACCTAAAAGCTCCCTACAAGCTCCCTAATTAACCCCTTCACTGCTGGGCATAATACACGTGTGGTGTGCAGCGGCATTTAGGGGCCTTCTAATTACCAAAAAGCAACACCAAAGCCATATATGTCTGCTATTTCTGAACAAAGGGGATCCCAGAGAAGCATTAACAACCATTTATGCCATAATTGCACAAGATGTTTGTAAATAAATTCAGCGAGAAACTTAAAGTTTGTGAAAAAATTTGTGAAAAAGTCAACAATTTTTTTTATTTGATCACATTTGGCAGTGAAATGGTGGCATGAAATATACCAAAATGGGCCTAGATCAATACTTTGGGATGTCTTCTAAATAAAAATATATACATGTCAAGGGATATTCATGGATTCCTGACAGATATCAGTGTCCCAATGTAACTAGCGCTAATTTTAAAAAAAAGTGGTTTGGAAATAGCAAAGTGCTACTTGTATTTATGGCCCTATAACTTACAAAAAAAGCAAAGAACATGTAAACATTGGGTATTTCTAAACTCAGGACAAAATTTAGAAACTATTTAGCATGGGTGTTTTTTGGTGGTTGTAGATGTGTAACAGATTTTGGGCGTCAAAGTTAGAAAAAGTGTGTTTTTTTTCCATTTTTTCCACATATTTTGTATTTTTTTTACAGTAAATTATAAGATATGATGGAAATAATGGTATATTTAGAAAGTCCATTTAATGGCGAGAAAAACGGTATATAATATGTGTGGGTACAGTAAATGAGTAAGAGGAAAATTACAGCTAAACACAAACACTGCAGAAATTTAAAAATTGTCATTAAGGGTAAGAAAATTGAAAAATGGTCCGGTCATTAAGGGGTTAAAGGTACATGAAACCCAATTTTTTTCTCTCATGATTCAGATAGAGAATACAATTATAAACAACTTTCCAATTTACTACTATTATTTAATTTGCTGAAAGGTTTATCAAGGCAAGCTCAGCAGCAGCAGAAAACCTAGGTTCTAGCTGTTGATTGGTGGCTGAATATTTAAATTGATCGTGATTAGCTCACCCATGAGTTCAGTTAGAAACCATTAGTGCATTGCAGCTTCTTCAACCAATGATAACAAGAAAATGAAACAAATTAGATAATAGAAGTAAATTAGAAAGTGGTTTTAAATAGTTTTTTCTGTCTGAAACATTA
The DNA here is from genome assembly GCF_027579735.1 of Bombina bombina. Taxonomy (NCBI): domain Eukaryota; kingdom Metazoa; phylum Chordata; class Amphibia; order Anura; family Bombinatoridae; genus Bombina; species Bombina bombina. The sequence continues at coordinate 242,455,800 of NC_069503.1, read as the reverse complement.
GAGAGAAAAAAATTTGGGTTTCATATCCCTTTAACAAGGCTCCTGGGTGGAAAATTATACCTCCTAGCTATACTCTATTGTATATAAATTTATTTCAAAAATGACCTACAGAAAAAAAATTAAATAATAAAAAGAAATCTTGTTGCAGAAAGTGAAAAAAAAAAAAAAAAAACATTCTGCCTCCGGGGCATGCTCTTAATGAATTAAAGTTTAATCTGGACTCTACAGCAATTAAAGATAAAAAGCAAATAAAACGTGAAAATCTATAATGTTAAAGCAATATGATTTTTGAGTTTATTACATCATATAAACGATGATTATACTTACCAAGTATATATTGTTAGTAGACTGCAGTGAATAGTACAAATGTACAATAAAGGGGCTTTTACTCATAGCCAGAGCATCTCTCTCTGCCTGCACCTGATGAACCATGTTCTTATTTATCATGTCAGCCTTCTTTACCACCTTGAGGGGAAAAAAATATTAAATAAAACTCATCTCATACTATAAAGTGTTCCAGATAAGACCATTTAACTCAATATAACATTCTATTGTTTAATGCAGAATATTTAGGATGCAGGCAGGCAATTACTGGTCAGAAAAGAGCATCCTCTAAAGAACAAGAAGCATTTTGTTTTCGGTGATATGTAGACAGAATACATATATGCAAAGAACAAGCATACACTATGGCCAAAAGTATGTGGAGACTCCTACTAATGATTGAGTTCAGACATTTCAGCCACACCCATTGCTAACAGGTGCATAAAATCCACCACAGCTATGAAATCTACATAAACAAACATTGGTAGTACAATGGGTCGTACTGAAGAGTTCAGTGACTTATACAGCACTGTCAAAGGATGCCACAAATCCATTGGTGAAATCTCTGCCCTAATGGATCTGCCCCAGTCAACTGTGCTATTGTTTTTAAGTGGAATTGTGGAAACGGTTTGGTAAAAGCCTTTTCCAACATGACACTGCTCCTGTACACAAAGTGAGGTCCAAGAAGACATGGTTTGAAAAGTTTGGTGTGGAGAAACTCGAGTGACCTGCACAGACACCTAACCTCAACCCCGTTGAACACCTCTGGGATGAATTGGAAGGCCGATTGTAAGTCAAAACTTCTCACCCAACATCAGTGTTTGACCTCACAATTGCTCTTTTGGCAGAATGGGCACAAAGTCCCACAGACACACTCCAAACTCTTTTAGAAAGCCTTCCCAGAAAAGTAGTGGCTACAAAGAAGGGTGGATAGTTGCAACTCCATATTAATGTTTTTGGAATGGGATATCCAACAAGCTCATATATGGTCAGGTGTCCACATAATTTAGGCATTCTTTTCATAAACAAATGCCGAGTATGGCTGTGGCATTCAGCGCTGGATAAATTTGTGTTAAAGTGCAACACACATATTTGTGTGTTGCATTTTAACACTAATGTATTGGGCGCCGAAAACAGCCAAATGTTGCTGCCACCTGTGACCATATTTGGAATTTTGTATTTGAAAAGAAAAAGCTGAATTTATGCACATGCCTATCAAACACACACAATAAATGGACATTATATACTAAATAAATTCTAGACAGAATAATATAGTCACAGCAAAGATTACCCGAGAATAATACATAGATTTTTCAGTTAGATTTGTTGAAATGTTGAAAAACATAGGTGTTAATTTTTGGTGTCCATATTCCATTGGGCACCACCATTTTGTAACCTAGGTTTCCTTCTCTGCTGAGAGCAATTAGGGACAGTTAGAAATGGATACTTAGAGTGTGCAACCAATGACAGCATGGAATAAAGAATTGTTAAAAGGACATAAAAGCAACATTTTTTTCTTTCATTATTTAGAAAGAGTATGCAGCTGTAAAAACACTTTCTAATTTACTTCTATTATATAATTTACTTCATTATCTTGATATCCTTTTATGAAAAGCAAATCTAGATAGGCTCAGTAGCTGCTGATTGATGGCTGCACATAGATGCCTTGTGCGATTGGCTCACCCATGTGTATTTATATTTTTCAAGAAAGGATATATAAAGAATGAAGCAAATTAGAACTCTCTAGCCGAATTATCAAACATTTTGTGTTTAGTGTGTCTTTAAAAGAAATGGAACAAAAAAAAAAAAAAAAATAATTCATGATTCAGATAGCGTATACAATTTTAAACCACTTTCCTCTTTACGTCCATTATCAATTTTGCTTCATTCTCTTGGTATCTTTTATTGGGAGGTGCAGCAATGCACTACTGGAAGTTAGCTGAATACATCGGCAAACCAATGACAAGAGGAATATATGTGCAGCCACCAATTAGCAGCTAGCTCCCAGCTCCTGAGTCTGGAGTCTACAGTTACCAGAAATGGGAAAGCCCACAATTTTCAGACTGGAAATTACAGAAAGGGGGGGTGGGGAATAAAAGTATATTGCAGGAATTTTTTTCCTACTACATACAATAAAACATTTAATTTTACATTATCAAAGTTTTTATGTCCCATTAACAGAAGTAAGCGTAATGAGGCATTTCTATACCATAAACACTCAGTAGAAGAGACCATATACAACCCCCCCCAAAAAAACACTAACAAGTACTGTGTACAATATGGGTAAGGCAACACTGCTACAAACAATGTAGAATATTTATGTGAAATTGTTATAAAATGCACTTGCAATCTGCCTATAGGGCTCCACTGAAAGGGAAATTAATCAGGATTAATTATGTTACTGATCCTTTAAAGTCATTGCATTTGTTATATAAAACAGTATATATCAGCAATCCAATACGATTTCATATGAAAATAAGCCCTGCAGCTGTCAATCTCACCTTGACAGCGAACAACCTGCTGTTGTTTTTCCTACGGGCCAGATACACCTTCCCAAATGCGCCGCGACTGATGGGTTTAATGATGCAGAAATCCTCAATAGACGGAGGGTGCGGCACAACGAACTTCTTTTCCCCGCACACATATGAATCCCCTTTTTCCTCCGTTTCCGCAGTCATCACCCCCATCTCAGTCTCGGTTCCTTACCAAAACAACCTCCTGTCCGCGCCAGACCAGTTTAAACTATAGGACCGCCTTGCGGTTGCGTCACTGAGGTTTACCAATCGGATGATTTGATTATGGCAGTACAGCCAGTGCTAGTGCAATTGAATGATAATACGGGAGCGTAAAACTTTAGCCAATCGCGTGCTCATCTCAAGTTTGCGTCTAAAAAAGAGTGACGAAAGGATCTCTGACAACTTAACAAAGCCGCCATCTTAGCCAAGGGCAAATCAAATACGTTATAAAATTAAAATTAGAACCTTTTTTTTTTTACCACTTTAGTTTCTGATGCTTAATAAACGTACGTATTCTTAACTTATTGAAATTTTTATTCTAAGCATTAATGGTTGTCAAGTTGACATTTCAAAGCTGATGTGTTGCAACAGGCAATGCCGTTTAGATGTTTTATACATTCAGCATTCGATGTAGTATCAGGCATTACAAAAAGAGTAATGGCATGGTCTCAATACAGTGTCGGTAATAGTAATTTAGCATACATTTATATCTATATATATATATATATATATATATATATATATATATATATATATATATATATATATATATATACACACGCTCATCCCAATTATACAGGAATATTCCTTTAATTTTTGCCCAGCTATGGGAAAAAAATGTAACTTCTAAAGGAAGTGACGTGTATTGCCGGAAGTGCCGCCCGAAAGTAATCCGGGTCACCTTTGTTACGTAGTTACATCACATAGTGCCGCTGCCTTCTTGGAGCCAAAGTGTTCGGCTGGCGAGTGAGTGAGTGACCCAGGCAACGTTCCTTCCATTTCTGGGTTACGTACATCATGTTCTCACTCAGTACGGTTCAGCCGCAGGTGAGCAAGAAGAGGGCAAGGTTCAGGGGCGCTGCAGCATGGACTGACAGGCCAGTTTTAAGTGACGTCACGGCACGTTTGGTTGATGTCACTGTATTAAGGGTCTAACTCTTAGAAGTTAGTCGATAAGATTCTTTGTGAATTTATTGTTGTGTGACCAGTATAAATGAAATGTCATTCCTACAGCTGCAATGAAAGTAGGAGCCTTCAACCTTTTCATATTTGGACACACAGGGGGTTTCTTCTCCGGTTGGTGACATAAAAAAGAGATAATACTTTGGATAAAAATAATAATTGTACTAAAAAAAAGAAAAATATTAGTTTGGGTTTTACGACCAGTGTCTAAATAATTGTCATTTAAATATATAGTGCTTGAAAATGAAGACATTTACATCACAAGCTATATTTGATTTTGACACCAGCAGGAACTACATGTCCATGTACAACTGCACCCTAGTGACTTACTGTTCACTGGCTGATAAGCAGATCTGTCACTGTTGTTTTGGTGGCCAGTGACACTTTTCACAAATATATGAATACATATTCGTTTATGGTAAAATCTTAGTTTAGTGTTCTAAATTATGTTCTCAGTTATATCTCGTTATTTTCCTACAAAAATTGGCGTGGGGGTTCAGATGAGGGCTACCAACAATGCTGCAATGTTTGTGTCTCCAGGAACAAAATGGGAGCCATATTTTGGGGTATAAAGTCCCTGTTTTCCCCCTAGATTTTCCACAGCCAGCTCTGTTCACCTACATAGATACATTGTATCAAACCCTCAGCCTACAGTTTTTATACATTTGTAACTGTTTACTGTACACAGACACTAAAGCAGCCCTCTCGGTAACAACTGTACAAACTCCTGAGAAAATAATGTGCACACAGCCTTAAAGGGCAGGATAGCACCTGGTCACACCGTCTTAAAGGGACAGACAAAAACCCCACACAGCCTTGAAAGGGTCAACTAGCACCACATGCACACAGTCTTAAAGGGACAGATCGCAGTAATGTTCATGCAGCGCAACTTTAAAGGGCAGCTTGACACCTGCGCACACAGCCTTAAAGGGACAGATTATCGTAATGTGGACGCAGTGCAACTTTATAGGGCAGCTCGACACCTGTGCACACAGCCTTAAAGGGACAGATCACCGTAATGTACACGCAGCGCAACCTTAAAGGGCAGCTCGACACCTGCGCACACAGCCTTAAAGGGACAGATCACCGTAATGTGCACGCAGCGCAACCTTAAAGGGCAGCTCGACACCTGCGCACACAGCCTTAAAGAGACAGATCACCATAATGTGCATGCAGCGCAACCTTTGCCCAGGAACATTCATTAAAAAAACCCAAAACAAAATCATGTAATACTTTTTAAAATGTTCTTTTTTTAGATGCAACAAAATTACTTCAATTTCACTTAAATAGTTTTTCAGTGATTGTGAAGCATAATGCAGTGGTCATTTTTTTCTGTCTTCTCAAAATCATGTGGCATTCTTTATTAAAGGTGCAGCACAAAAGAGTAGTGGAACTGGTAAAAAAAAACCACTACAGTATTGAACTTTCCTAAAGTGTATAATTGTTCCTTTCCAGAATGACAGTCCAGTTCCAAAATACCAGGCAATTCTTTGATCAAAGGCTAAATGGGTCTTGTCAGTGGAGTTGCAGTTTTATTGCTCTATGGACTATACTCCTGGAGGGCATGGGGTCTATGTGGTCGCTCCTTTTTGTATTTGCATGATTTTGATTACCAAATAACTCATAGCAGAATAACTCTCCATTGGTAAAGTAGTATAATAGTTACCATATAAAACAATAATTTACAATAATTGTTAGTGAAAAAAAGCTCTTTTTTTTCACCTCAAATAATTATTCATAATTAATATGAAAAAAATTAAAGGGAAGGTAAAATCAAAATTAAACTTTAATGATTCAGAAAAAGCATGCAATTTATAACTTTCCAATTTTCTTCTGTCTTATTTGCTTAGGTGGTCTTATTCAATCAGTTGTTAAAATGCTAACTGGGAGCTAGCTGCTGATTGGTGGCTGCATGTATATGCCTCTTGTCATTGGCTCACCCTGATGTGTTCAGCTAATACCCAGTAATGTTTTGTTGATCCTTCAAGAAAGGATACCAAGAGAATGAAGCACATTTGATAATAGAAGTATATTGGAATGTATGCTCTATCTGAACCATGAAATAAAATAATGGATTTATTTCATATAGGTGGCGAGAGTCAATGATTTGTTACATATAGGATATACATTCCTACCAGGAGGAGGCAAAAATTTCCAAACCTCGAAGCCTATAAATACCCCACCCACCTCACTCATATCTTAGTTTAAACTTTGCCTCCTTTGGAGGTGGTTCAAAGTATGATGTGCTTAAAGGGACATTATACACTCATAAATGTCTAAAAATCTATTTATATAGCCCACAAAGTTTTTATTTTTTAAATGTATAGTTTTGCTTATTTTTAAATAACATTGCTCTGATTTTCAGACTCCTAACCAAGCCCCAAAGTTTTGAGAATACCATCAGATACCTACTCCAGCTTGTTCCTGTTTGTGTAAAGGGTCTTTTCATATGCAAAAGAAGGGGGAGGGGGAAGTGTCTTATTTCCCACTTGCAGTGAGCTTTCCAGCTACCTTTTCAACAGAGCTAAACTGAGAGCTTCTAAGTATGTTTTATACTGGATTTTTATATCAGTATCTGCATCTTATTCATTATAGTAGTTTCTATTACATGTAGTTATATGAAAATAAGTGTATACTGTCCCTTTAAGATATGTACTTTTAGTGTATATTGAAGTTGGGTTTCCCCCCCAGAGTTGCAGTGCTTGGCGAGTTCTGCCTTTAGACACCATGCTGTAAAACCTCTGGTAGTCTTTTTAAGGCCCTCTGTAAATTCGGTCGCAGTAAGTCTCTTTCTGCCTCCCTTTACAGATCTACATACTCCTATCTTCTACCTCTGCTGATTTTGTTTTATTTTTCAGTACTGTCTGCCTGTCTGCTTTATAGTGGATATATGTCTACAAAACATCAATGTATATATTTATTATTAGACACCGCTTTCTTTGGGCACTTGTTAAAAGCTTAGGCTTATTTCATATATAGGCAGCCCAGGGACAAGCATAAATATGTTTTCAACTGGAAAATGGAGCAATGGGAAATGTTAGGGCTCTGATCGTAATAGTAATCCATTTTTTACATATTAAGCGTTATGCTTAACAGAGGATACTTATGGTCTCCAGGGGAAATTTTTTTGAAAAGTCACAAGAGCGGCCGCTGCGTCGCACCCTTTTTAAATTTAAATAGCCTCCCTCCGGTATCATTCTCGCCCTAATATTTTATATTGGGGCTTCAAACGATCAGCTATAAGAAGCGCTCTATATTTAATGTTTTTAAAAGCATTTCTTTATTAAGCATTTTTTTTTTCTTTAGCTCAAACTTTTCCAAATCTCAGTTTTTTTTTGTTTTTTTTTGTTTTTTTAGCAATCTAGGATTTATTATATTTTTTCATTTTGCTTTATTACTTTGTCAGAATGGAACATCTTGCTTCTGTCCCTGAAATTACTATAGAACCTGAGTCTGGTGTACACCTTCCTACCAAAGCTCTAAGTATGTTTTTTGTTAAACTTCTGAAGTGCCATCTTCAGCAAGTTTATGTAACTCATGTATAGTATTTTTATCACGTTCTAATGATGTATCTATGGTTTCAAATGCTCCTGTTTCAAATGCACAGATGGATACAGATGGCGTAACCCCAGCAATGAAGACTTTTATTGTTGCTTCAATTCAGAGATCAGCCCATTTTTTACCATTATCTAGTAAAGTATGTAATGATCAGACTAATACTGATGTATCTTCTCATGATAGTTCCTCTGATTCTGAGGCTCCCCCATCTGATACAGAACCAGATCAATCTTCTTTTTTATTTAAGATTGAGCATATTTGCACTCTTTTTAAAAGAAGTTTTAGTCACCTTAGGAATTGAAGAAGCTAAACCTTCTGAGGATATTCTTTTGTAACAGGTTAAATTCTTTTTTTAAATCTACTATTGATCTTCCAGAAATATTTCCTGTGCCTAATGCAGTTTCCAATATTATTTCTAAAGAATGGTCTAAATCTGGTACTTCTTTTAACCCTACTTCTAGATTTAAAAAAATGTACCCTTTACCTACTGCTAATCTGGAGTTATGGGAAACTATCCCTAAAGTAGATGGGGCTATTTCTTCTCTGGCTAAGCATACTCCATTTCCCTTAGAGGATAGTACCTCTTTCAAAGATCCTTTAGATAGGAAACTTGAATCTTTTTTTGAGAAGGACTTATTTACATACTGGTTATGTCCTTAGGCCAGCTATATCTATTGCTGACGTAGCTGATGCCTCTACTTTCTGACTTTCTACTCTTGCTCAACAATTTTCTTCACACCCTGAGTGTTGTAATTTTCTTAATTTACTACAGGAAGCAAATCTTATTTGTGATGCAGTATTTGATATTATTAAAATGAATACTAAAATAAAGACTATTTCTTTAGCTGTTCTTTCCAGAAGAGCTTTATAGCTTAAATCTTGGAATGCTGACATGGTTTCTAAAAATAGATTATCTTTCTTTTCAGGGTTAGAATCTTTTTGGTTCACAATTTGGTTTTATTATTCTATTTCTAGAGGTAAGTCAATTTTTCTGCCTCAAGATTATAGATCTAAAGGCAATTTCAAGGCTCCTAATCGTTTTCATACTTTTCAAAACAAAGATCAAAGCCTTCCCCCTCTCCAAAAGCCCCTGGCTCTACTTGGATACCTTTTATCCAATTGGAACAAATCTAAACAATTCAAGAAACCTAATCTTGTCCAGAAAACAGCATGAAGGTGCGGCCCCCAAACCAGTTCTTCTGGTAGGGGGCAGATTAAAACTTATTCAAACGATTTGGTTAGAATCTGTCCAAAATCACTGGATTCAGAGTATTATCTCTCAGGGATATCGAATTAGTTTAAAAGTTAGACTCCCAAGGAGACGGTTTTATCCAACTCATGTTCCAAAACATCAGTTAAACGATCAAAGTTTCCTAACGTGTTTCACATCTAGAGCTTATGGGAGTAATTGTTCCAGTACCTCTTCAGGGAAAGGGTTTCTACTCAAATCTATTCATTGTACCAAAGAAGGAGAATTCCTTCAGTCCAATATTGTATGGAAACTATAAGGACTATTCGGCTTTTTGTTCAGCAAGTCTATTCACCTAGATCATTTTCAATTTCAAAGATTCTTTTTTCTAGAAAATCATTTTCAGTTTGTTGCTCTTCCGTTTTGGCCTAGCAACAGCACCACAATCCGTAATCAGAGAGCAGGGTATTGTGGTGTTTCCTTATTTGGATGATGTCTTGGTTCTAGCTGAATCTCATACGACTCAACTATTGTTTCTTCAAAATCATGGCGGAGGATCAATTTTCAAAAGAGTTTTTTGATTCCTCAGACAAGTCACTTATTTGGGATTCCAAATAGACTGTGTCCATGACCCTTTCTCTGACAGAAAAGAGACGAATAAAGTTACTTTCAGCCTGTCTGAACCTTCAGTCTCTATCATACACTTCAGTGGCTATGTGCATGGAAGTATTAGGCCTAATGATTGCAGCACTTGGACGCAATCCCCTTTACTCGTTTTCATATAAGGCAGTGTTTCCCAACCGCGGTCCTCAAGTACCCCCAACAGTCCTGGTTTTCATTATAGCTGAACTAGAGCACAGGTGAAATAATCATCTGATGGATGAAAGCAAGTTGGTTACTGATCAGCTGATTACTTCACCTGTGCACTGGTTCAGCTATAATGAAAACCAGGCCTTTTGGGGGTACTTGAGGACAGCTGTTGGGAAACACTGATATAAGGCCTCTTTAACTTTGCATGTTGCGCCAATGGTGCAAGGACTATACACGAATATCACAACTAATATTCTTAGATCCCAACGCTCGTTTTTCTCTGACGTGGTAGTTAAGCCACCAATTTCTTCAAGGGGCTTCCTTTGTTCGCCCTACCTGGTCTGTGATCACAACAGATGCAAGTCTTACTGGTTGGGGAGCAGTATGGGGGTACCTAACTTCACAGGGAGTTTGGAATATTCAGGAAACAAAGATTCCGATCAATATCTTAAAACTCTGTGCTCTTTTCAAAGCTCTTCAAGCTTGGCCTCTTTGGAAGAACGGACCTTACCTTCGTTTTCAAATGGACAATATCACTACCGTGGCTTATGCCAATCACCAGGGGGGGAACTCAAAGTTACCTAGCCATGAAAGAAGTATCTTGGATACTTTCTTGGGCAGAAACCAATTCCTGTCTAATCACTGCGATTCACATCCCATGTGGACAACTGGGAGGCAGATTATCTCAGCCATCAGTCACTTCACCCGGGGGAATGGTCTCTCCATCAGGATGTATTCTTACATATTGTTCAGATCTCATGGCCTCTCGTCTAAACAAGAAACTTCCCAGATACCTTGCAAGGTCAAGGGATCCTCAGGCAGTAAAGATGGATGCGCTAGCAGTCCCTTGGCCATTCCAATATGCTTATATATTTCCTCCACTAGTTCTACTACCCAGAGATGATTTAAAAAATTAAGATGGAACAATCATCAGTACTTCTGATAGCTCCTGCGTGGCCTCTCAGGATCTGGTATGCAGATCTAGTTCGGATGTCCAGCTACTCGCCATGGCATCTTCCTCTAAGACCAGACCTTCTGTCTCAAGGTCCCTTGTTTCATCTAGACATAAAATCTCTGAACTCAATGGCGTGGAGATTGAACGCTTAGTTCTCAGTCACAGAGGTTTTTCAGACTCTGTAATTAATACTATGATTCAAGCAAGAAAACCTGTTTCCAGGAAGATTTCTTATAAGGTTTGGAAAACTTATATTTCCTGGTGTTATTGGCATACATTTAGAATTCCTAGAATTCTTCAATTTCTTCAAGATGGTTTAGATAAGAACCTATCTTCCAGTACTTTGAAATGACAGATTTCTGCCTTTCTGTAATGTTTTGCTGAAAGATTGCCCATCTTCCGGACATTCATTATTTTGTTCAGGCTTTGTCTAGAATAAAACCTGTCATTAAATTATTTCTCCTCCATGGAGTCTCAATCTAGTGTTAGTCTTTACAGGCTCCCTATTTTAACCTATGTATTCTTTAGATATTAAACTACTTTCTTGGGAGGGGGGCGGAGCCAGCCATTCACCTGAGCAGACGTTTACCATCACAGCTCCGGTTTTAAGTCGACAAATTTAGTATTTTTTAACTACTCAGGGCTGCTTAATTACGTTCGGAGGCTCTTAATGTGGGTAGACAAACTAGATCACCCCGATCCTTGAGAAACAGCCTAAGTGGAACAGATTGTCACCCGCTGTTACAATGAAGGCAGCTGCGAGGAGCATTGAGGAGCGGCCATATTAATATCCCTGTAACTCTGAGTATTGTTAAGTGACTGTTTGTACTTAACGGAAAGCCAACCCAGGCGAACGGCTTTGGCACGCATGGAAGCAATAGGGGTGGATATCCTTAGAGCTATTGAGCTTGTGGGCGATCATTTTCGCAAGCTGCAGAGGCACATGGCGGCGGCGGCATTCATCTCAAGTCCGGAACCAAATCTGAAGGCCCTCTTGGAGCCTGAAGCTGATGATGGTGTCCTCTACGAATCCTATGTATCCCACCTACCTAAGGGAATCAGTGGCCATACAGGGCACAACAGAAGGAGAGTATTGGATGCACACTCTGGTAATACAAAATACTAATTTTATGGGAGAAAGTAAAGTGTCACACCTTACTGAACAAGGGGCCAAGACAGCTGTTAGAGGGTCGAAAAAGAGGAAAAATACAAAAGCAGCTAAGGAACAATCAGGGAAAATGACGCATATGGATTCCCACAATACTTTAGTTACCTGATGCCATGGTCATAGTTGCTTTCAATCTATACAGCATTATCTACTTGCCGTGCATTTGGGCAACTTTTTTATTACTAGACCCACATTCAAAAATAAGAACTTGCACTATCCAGCTTCCCTGTTTGAGAGAACAGGTATGGGATAAACATTGTGACTTTTGCTGCGGCGGCCAGCTGGCTGGCCAGTCACCGGTACAGTCCATCGTTATTCAGAAGCCTTTATTTAGCCTTGGACTCAAAAGCCGTACAGTTCAAACCATGCTTGATTGTACTTGTGTTTGCTAGCAAAGTCCTCCTGCATTACTGTTAAGGAAGTGGGGGTCTGCACCTGATCTAGAAGTGGATAACTACCGCCTAGATCTTTAAACTATAAATCTCCTATCCTGTTTAAATAGGAAGGTTTCAAATCCTCTCCCAATACTCTCTTTGTTATATATATATATATATATATCACCCACAATTAGGACAGCCTTTGTTTATATCCTGTTTAACGGTGTCTTATAGACAAAAACTATTTAATCAGTGTTCCACAGTATTGTTTCATACACATGTTGTCTATAGCCTAGCCTAAGTGCAAGTCTTGAAGGGTGGCTACTTATTTTTCATATGTTTTGAAGATACCTACCTTCATATATTTCTCTCCTGGCATAGGATTTTGCAATTTGTTATTTTTGACTTATTTTTTAGCAATCGTCTGCTTTGTTCCTTTTCACATATTGAAGTTGACCCATCATTAACATATCGCCCATACAGATTGTATCTTCATTAGGTACTAAGTGCAACACTGATGATGCTTGGTTAAATGTTTTTGAGCCACTACCCCCCCCCCCCCCCATACACATTAAACATTGTGCTGTGTATTTTTTGTTAGTATACGCTACCTGCCACATTTGAATAACCACCTCCACCCCCCCTCACCACATAATGGGCCTCCTAGAATAGGAGGACTGCTTACGCGGTTTATCTCACCTATACCGCAACCCTTGCTACTCTTATAGCAGTAACTCTTCTTACCATAGTGCTGACCTTACTTTCCTCACCTACCTCAGCAAGGCTGGTCAGCATCATTTACAAGTTGCGTTTAAAAGTAACTATAATAAATAGAAGTTTGCTTGTGGAGAAACAAATGCGATTTTTTTACAACTGTACACATACCTTCCCTATTTCGATCGTTACCTTTAAGCTCTAAATTAGATCCATCTTTGGATATACACCCTATCTAGAAAATTGAAAACTTCATTGGTGTACTGAGCAACTTTAATATTCTTCACTTTATGTCATGTTGATATATTTTGCATGTTTTATGGTTTATACCTTGATATCTCATGACTGTAAGCTGCTTGCGAATATGTAATATTACTGTCTAATGACATATACTACTTGTATACTGTACTCTGTGGAACTTCAATAAAAATTATAATAACCCCCCCCCCCCAAAAAAAAAAAAAATCCCTACTTTCTTGGAAAGTTCTGTTTCTTTTAGCTATCTTTTCTGCTAGAAGAGTTTCAGAATTATCTGCCCTTTCTTGTGAAACACCTTACTTGATTTTTCATCAAGACAAAGCAGTTTTACGGACTACTTTATAATGTTTGCCAAAGGTTGTTAATTATAACATTAACAGAGAAATTGTTGTTCCCTCTTTGGGTCCTAATCCTAAAAATTATGCAGAAAGATCTTAACATTCTATGGATGGTGTCAGATCTTTGAAATATTAAGTTGCTGCCACTAAATATTTCAGAAAGACTTCTAGTTTGTCATTTTTACTGGTTCACGGAAGGGTCAGAAAGCTTCTATTTCTTTAGCCTCTTGGTTAAAACTTCTGATTCACAAAGCTTATTTGGAAGCGGGACAGTCTCAGAGAATTACTGCTCATTTTACAAGATCAGGTGACACATCTTGGGCTTTCAAGAATGAGGCTTCAGTTGATCAAATCTGCAAAGCAGCCACTTGGTTTTCTTTGCATGCTATTATCAAATTTTACAATTTTGATGTTTTTGCCTCTTCAGTAGCAGCTTTTGGTAGAAAGGTTCTTCAGGTAGTGGTCACTCGTTGATTCTGTTCCCTATAAAAATTTCTTCAGGTTTTTTAGTTAAGACTTTCATTTGGATAGTATTTTCAGCGAAAAAAAAAGCTTTTTATATTTTATCCCTCTCCCTTTTTTTTTTTTTTTTTGGTTATTCGTGGACTTCCATATCTTGGGTATTATATCCCATATGTATCAAATAGTGGACTATCGCCACCTATATGAAAGAAAACATAATTTATGTAAGAACTTACCTGATAAATTAATTTCTTTCATGGTGGCGAGAGTCCACGAGGTCCTCTCCCTATTTATGGGGTGTTTTTAACAGAGCACATCTTTTTTTCCTGTTCCTTTTTTATGCCTTTTTCTTACTCCTTCTTTTTTTTTTTTTTTACTACTTTTTTTTTTTTTTTTTTTTTAACACCTCACTTCTTGGCTATACGTTAAACTGAGATATGAGTGAGGTGGGTGGGGTATTTATAGGCGTTGAGGTTTGGGAAACTTTGCCTTCTCCTGTTAGGAATGTATATCCCATATGTAACAAATTGTGGATTCTCGCCACCATGAAATAAATAAATTTATCAGATACGTTCTTACATAAATTATGTTTTAATGTCCCTTTAAAGGGATACTAAACCCAATTTATTTTATTTAATTATTCAGATAGAGTATGCGATTTAAAGCAACTTTCTAATTTTACTCCTATTATTTTTTCTTTGTTCTCTTGATATCTTTATTTAAAAAGGCAGGAATGTAAAGCTTAGGAGCTGGCCCATTTTAGGTTCAGCAACCTGGATAGCATACTTTATTGGTGGAGATACAGTGTGTGTGTATGTATGTATGTGTGTGTGTATATGTATATATATATATATATATATATATATATATATATATATATATATATATATATATATATATATATATATATATATATATATATATATATATATATATATATATATATATATATATATATATATATATATATATATATATATATATATATATATATATATATATATATATTTTTTTTTTTTTTTTTTTTTTTTTTTAAATTTGTTGAGCCGTGTTTGTATTATCATTTTATATAAATATAAGAACCCATTGAGTGTTTTTTTCTTTTAGCATTCTCCTTATAAACATTTTTTTTATTTTTAAGTAGTGTCAACATTGACGAGACAGATTAAAAGGCAAGCAAATTATTATTTTTTTTTTAATTTACAGTAATCACACCTTTTGTATAAATAATATTTCAGTTCTCACATTAACCTGTTTAAGCTGCATCACAATACATTGTTGACCTTCATATTAAATGGGTATCGCAAAAATATTTAGTTCTTTCTCAACCTTTGCCCAGATTTTACATCTCTACATCTTTAAAAGCAGTGGGTGGTATAACAAATGTCTGGTCTTTATTGGCTGTACTATTCAGGGATAATTGAACCTTGTCATTTAAAGGGATAGGAAATTCAAAATTAAACTTACATGATTCCGACAGAGCATGTAATTTTAAGACACCTTTAAATTCACTTCTATTTTCACATGTGCTTTGTTCTTTTGGTATCCCTTGATGAAATATAATACGCACATATCCTACACTAGTGGGAGCTGCTGCTGATTGGTGCCTACACACATTTGTCTTTTGTGATTGGCTCACTAGATGTATTTATCTTGCTGCCAGTAGTGCAACGCTGTTTCTTCAGCAAAGGATAACAAGAGAGCAAATTTGATAATGGAAGTAAATAGGAAACTTGTATAAAATTGTATGTTCTATCCAAATCATATAAGAAAATTTGATTCCTGTCCGTTTAAATACTTGTTTGCATGTGTGTGTGTATATATTTTTAATGTCTATACTATAGTCATTCTTTTAAAAAAAAAAGTTATTGTATTAATTTTGGGCTAATTTTACATACTTTTTTTTTTTTATTTTTACTTTTTTATGATAAAAACTATTAAGGATTCTTAAATAATTTGTGATTGCTATAGGTTAGAATTGGTAAACAAGGCGATTATGTTCTTGATTTTGAACTGACATTTAGAAATTGTTAATGCATTTTTTAAACCATGCATAACTACATAAGTGGTTGATTTATCATTGATCGGAAAGACAGGCAAGGTTAGAATGTAGTGAATCTGTCTGCCCAAGATTGCAAATTGTGGGGTGCACCCCCCCCATCCTTAGCACTCATGCAATAATACCCCCTATTATCGTGCAACCAATTGCGCGTTGGCAGTGCTTGTCAATCACCATGGTCAAACCAGTCAAGGGTATTTATCATCCATTAAATCCAGTAGAATTGCGTATTTAACAAGTGCATAATTAATAGACAATACAATAGCACTTTATTTTAAACGAGCAGTACATTTTTTTCAGACAAATTAAACAACAACCCTGCTTTTAAATAAAATATAGGTATGTTATCTTGAAGAATTTAGAAAGTTGATTAAAATTGCATTCTTTGTTTGAATCCTGAAAGAAAAATGTAGGCTTCACGTCCCTTTTTAAAGGTCATGCTCTGTGTAAACCTGATTCTATAAAGCTCTCTGTGCTGGTGAGATTTTATAAAAATGTTAGTCAGTCTTTCTATTTCCATGGTGGAATTATCTAAAGCCACTTTTTACCCTACTGCATTTTCATATGGGAAGGAGATGCATACATTATAAAAGTGCACAATGAAAATTGCAATTTCAAAATCTTACAAAATGAATAATTGAACTATTCACACACAAATACTCAAAAATATATATATATTGTTAAGGTGCATCAAAAATTGTTCACCAAAAATCTTATTTTATCAAAAACGTTTATGTTAAAGGACCAGTTCACTCAATCTAAATAGTGTTATTTAGCATGATTATCGCAGTATGATTAAAAGGAAAGGAGAACACTTTTTTTTTTTTATTTAGTTCAATATGCTATATTTTTAATTTTTTTAATTTGCTTCTTAGCCTTTCTGCTCGGCAACCCCGGAACACCCTGATAAAAGGGTTGTGCTTCCAAAATGTGTAACCTTGGCCTATCAAATAGCTTTATTCAATTGCATGCTAAATAGCAGACAAGCACAATCTCTACATCAAGGGAGCGAGCACACGTGACGGGGGCGCACTTCAAAGGAATTCAAGTGCATTTCCAACTGTCAGCAGTGCGGGTACAATTGTATATTAGGAATTACAGGTAGAAGTCTACTGTCAATTGCAGCTAAAAATATATGGTACATTACGGGGACAAGTGTTCATTGGTTTGTACTGTCAATTGCGGCTAAAAATGTATAGTACATTACAGGGACAAGTGTTCATTGGTTTCTACTGTCAGTTGCGGCTAAAAATATATGCTACATTACGGGGACAAGTGTTCATTGGTTTGTACTGTCAATTGCGGCTAAAAATGTATAGTACATTACAGGGACAAGTGTTCATTGGTTTCTACTGTCAGTTGCGGCTAAAAATATATGCTACATTACGGGGACAAGTGATCATTGGTTTGTACTGTCAATTGCGGCTAAAAATGTATAGTACATTACAGGGACAAGGGATCATTGGTTTGTACTGTCAATTGCGGCTAAAAATATATAGTACATTACGGGAATTATGGTCATCAGTGCATTTTGAAATTCATAAACAGCTTGCAGGTCATCTCCCATAGCCCTCACATAACGCTACTTGACAGTACAAACCAATGATCACTTGTCCCCGTAATGTATCATATATTTTGAGGTGCTCTGACAAAATGCAGATGAACATTTGGCAGGCAGCATTCTGTCAGACGGACATTTGGCCGACGGACAGAATGCCGAAGCATGTTCCTATTGCAGAGGGCAGATACGCTCCAGAGTGCTCTGTTCTAATCAGAGTCTTGGGAGCCGCAACTGCCTCTGGGAACCTTACCATGGGTCACAGCCTGCACGTCTTGTAATTCTCTGTCTGGGAAATTTATCTATCTATTGAATCTATCTATTTATCAATACAACTATGAAATCTATCTATCTCATCTATTTATCTATTTCGTGGCCGGATTGTTATCTGATGGCCAAATGTCCGTCGGCCAAAAGTCCGGCCACAATATTTTGAGCTGCAGATGACGGTAGACTTCTACCCGTAATTCCTAATATACAATTGTACCTGCACTGCTGACCGTTTCAATCCACGGTGCTAACAGGGATCATATAAGGATCTTCTTACCTTCAGTATAAAGATGATACTGAGTGCTGCCTTCTAAGACTGCTCAACAATTCCGGGCACTAGCAAAATAAATATGCAATGAAGAACACGGACGCGCTTTTATGCAATGCTCGTCTGTGCTCACACTTCTGGGTGACATCATATTGAGGGCGGGTCACAACAGCGATGCAATTTTGGGCTAAACGTACGTATTAATATGGCAAGCAAGGATATTGACAAGCCTGTTGAAATTCATCATAGTAAGTTTTTTTTTTTTTTGTTTTTTTTTTTTTGAAGGTTAACATTTGTATTTATTGTTTGTCTGTCATATGCTAATAATCAAGTACTTTCAATTAAAAATAAAACATTATTTGGGTGAACTGTCCCTTTAATTACACAGAAATAAATTGTATTCACATTGTAAATTGTAATTTAAGTACACTAAATGTGCAAAAAAGACAATACGAAGCATAATTGTTTTTTCCCAAAATGGCCTGAACATGGGCGTTCCATGAGCATGTATGAAATTTCCTCTCAAAACCCTGCATAATTCTGGGAACATTTTCACCCTACGGACCTTTTTGTTGTGTGTTTTTTTCTTTTCTTGCAATTTAAAAGGTGGATTTTTTTTTTTATCAATATATTCAAAAGACAAATGACTCTGAAAGGAAAACCTATTCATACGAAAAAAACGGTAAATTTTAAGGTGCAGTCCCTGCAGTGCACTGAAAACAGCATAAATTGATTTGTATTAGGCGTAATATTAAAGTTTAATATACACTGGGGTCTCCCTCTGTACTTCGTCCTCCATTATGTCTGTGGGAGACTCTCATAACTCACAGGGACAGGCCCCCTTTTTATTATAGAATTCCTTAAATGGGCAGTTTACTTAAATGTTCTCCCCTGTAATTTGTTCCCAATGAGCCACTTTACCTTCTGGAGTGTATTAAATTGTTTACAAGTATTTCCATTACCCATATATTGGCATTTGAAATAGTTGATTTAGCCTGTGGTATCCCTACCTCTCCTGGAAGTTTTTGGCCTTAAGGTCAAGCTGTTTAGAAGAAATTACACTCCAAGTTGGGTATAGAAGAGATAAGGTAATCAAATAGTTAATTTTCCATTGTTATCTTCAAGTATTGGTGATTGGTTTAAAGACAGATATAAGATAAAGAAGCAGGTATGTGTACACAGTGTGATAAAGTAATGAGATATGATTATACCTACAAGCTCAGCCCATTTTATTAGGTTGTGGCTTCAAAACACAAAATCAGCTAATTCATATACAGAAATAAACCTTAAAAAGCAAATCATTTTATACTCTGCCGCTGGTAAAAAAGTAATTGGAAACACATTAAGGGAAAAACTATTTTTTAGTATACTGTCCCTTTAAGGCTACCCTTGTGAGTATCGGTGTGGAAAACCATGTCTAGAGTACATCATCTTTGTGACCCATGCTTCCATTATAAGTTTTTAATATTTTTCTTTAACGGTTTCATTATACACACTACATCATGGCAGTAGAGTGGTGTCATAATTCAGTAATTTACCTGCAAACATGACATGTCAGCTATTTGACAATTATGCAACAGAACTAATCTGGTGTGTGCTCAAAGCTAGAGTCACATGCTTGGGTTTAATTCAGCAGAGATTTGGTTTCTGCAATCATGTTATAAGATAAGCCTGCTTTTTCTTTTTCATGGGAAAGCTTTGTAGACTTCTGAATAAAACATTCTTGACCACCATATAACAATGAGCAACATCAGTGACTAAGATCCAAATCTAGCTATCATTAAAGCTTTTCTTGCAATGGTTATATATACATTTTATTATAGTTTTCAAACCGTTTTTCTGTAGTGATATTTGTTGTATTTTTTTTCCTCTCACAAATTTGAAAGGCCAAGATGAAAAATCTATTCCAGAATCCTCCACAATGGTCAGTGGGAATTTGTTGATTAACTCCTTAAAGGGACACAACGCAAATTTTTTATTTTGTGATTCAGAGCATGAAATTTTAAGCAACTCTTGGTATCTTTATTTGAAATGTAAGTTTAAATGCCGGCCCATTTTTGGTGAACAACCTGGGTTGTCCTTGCTGATTGGTGAATAAATTCATCCACCAATAAAAAAAAACTGCTGTCCAGAGCATGAACCAAAAGCTTAGATGCCTTCTTTTTCAAATAAAGATAGCAAGAGAACGAAGAAAAATTAATAGGGGTAAATTAGAAAGTTGCTTAAAATTGCATACTCTATCTGAATCATGAAAGAACAAATTTGGGTTCAGTGTCCTTTTAAGGACCGTTGCTGGTCCTTCTATGGGTTTTGCACTATTAATAGTGTGGTCTAGTCGCCATTGGTGAGACTGCGCTATGTCTGGTGAGGAGGGAGGGTATAATAGCGCAGTCCTGCTGCTTGCGGTGGGACCCACGCTATTGTAAACCACAAGAAAAGCCTTAAAGACCAGCAACGTTGATGCTATGTCGTAGTCATTAAGGGGTTCATTGTATATGAGACACAAACTTGAAGAGAATCTCCCCCTTACACACATTTAGCCATACTTGGCCACAACCAAAGGATAAATGATAAACATACTCGCCAATATTTTCAAGTAGTTTATTACCAATTATCACTTTTCTGGCACAAATGTGCAGCCTTGTGCAAGCATCAGAAAGTTTTTATATGATTTCGTTTTATATACACCGTCTTTTGCAATTCAGTGTTCAATTGGTGTTTTAAACTCTGCATATATAGGCATTACTTTAGAGGGATAGGAAAGTCAAAACTAAACTTGCAGGATTCATATAGATTTTAGATTGACTTTATTAAGAATTCTCCTTGACTAATAATCAAATAGAATCACAAAAAAGATTCCTCCAACACGAGTATATATGTGGCTTTGCTGTTGAAATTATTATAAATTGATAAATAAATAAGCTTATATCAGGCGTAAGGTAGATTTATATCTTCAGACCAGTTCAAATATATAGATAAATAAACTGACACTTGCGGTACTGCAAGTCCTTGCAGACCAATTATACCTGTTGCATATCCATGTCCATACTGCGGCCAGGTGTGGAAGAGCGACTCAGGTCAGCATAAGAGCCCTGCAGGAAAAACCCTTGGTCTGGTAAAGTAACAAAAGAAGAATCCTGGACCGGCTCGATCAAAATGCAAAAGTGTTTTATTCCAATGAAATTAGAAAGCCTTACAGTGTCACTCAGCAGCGTGTAAAATTCAGATAAAATACAACAGCATCTAACGGTCAATTTTACACGACGCTGCGTGACACTGTAAGGCTTTCTAATTTCATTGGAATAAAACACTTTTGCATTTTGATCGATCAGACCCAGGATTTTTCTTTTGTTACTTTAATCATCAAATAGTACATGTCATTTTAAGACACTTTAAGTTCACTTCTGTTTTCAAATTGACATTGTTCTTTTTGTATCCTTTGTTGAAAAATCATATGTACATACATATCCTACACTACTGAGAACTAGCAGGTGTTTTCAGCTAGCTCTCATTAGTGCATTGCTGCTTTGAAGCTGATTTTAACTATATGTATTAATCCCTATGCAGGGGTTAAACACACTTATTTACAAGGAATATTACAACAATACAATGTGCTAACATATCAGTGTTTCTTTTTGCACTTTTGTATTCTGTTTTGTCTCTAATCTTGTATATAGTCACAGTTCTATATAGGTTCTACTTCTGAACTGATTTTAGATTGACTTTATTATAGATTTAAATAAACTGTATATTATTTAAATTGTGTATGCCGGGTGTCATGGGAAAAATATATATTGCAGAATGGGTAAGGAAACACAAATGCAAACCTAGAAAAATGTGTACAATTTATAGTGCTCAAGTTGAGTAAGAATATTTGCAGGCAAGGAAATATCAAATTATATCCAGTTAGTAATCTCTGGGTAGAATGCTTGCTTAAAGTGAATGCAAAGTTTCATCAAGTAGTGCCCGGTTTTTAAAAATACTATTAAAAACAGGGGCACTTTCATTGATGAAACTTTACATTGCACCATATTTCTAGAAATACTTACCTCTTCTTCTTGAACGCCAGATCGCTGATGATGTCACTTTCCCCGCCCGTCGCAAGCCTCTTCCTCCAATCACAGCGTTGCTTTAAGCAATGCTTCCCCCAGGGGGAAGCCGTGATTGGAGGATGCCGGAATAGTCATTGCTGACGTAGGAAGAGACTTGCGACGAGCTGGAGAAGTGATGATGCGGCTTTCAAGACGAAGAGGTATTTCTACAAATATGGTGCAATGTAAAGTTTCATCAATGAAAGTGCCCCTGTTTTTAATAGTATTTTTAAAAACCGGGCGCTACTTGATGAAACTTCACATTCACTTTAAGTACAGAAAACAAAGTATCTTGGTAAACGGAGTACATTCAGCATAGGGGGCTGTTACTAGTGGTGTTCCTCAGGGGTCAGTTCTGGGGCCTGTTTAACATATTTATCAGAGATATCAGCAAAGGGCTACAGGGGAAAGTATGTCTATTTGTGGATGATACAAAAATTTGTAATAGAGTAGATGTTCCCGGGGGGGGGGGGGGGGGGGGGGGAGTAGGCAAAATGAGAAGTGATCCACAACAATTGGAGGTTTGGACAATTGACTGGGATCTAAAGTTTAATGCAGCAAAATGTAAAATTATGCATTTAGGGAAGAAAAATCCAAACGTTAATTACAGACACAATGACAAGTAAGGCCAGCAGACTGCTTGGATGTATTGGTAGAGGTATTTGCAAAAGAAATAGTAAGGTTCTTATGCCACTTTACAGATCATTAGTTAGGCCTCATCTTGAGTATTGTGTGCAGTTTTGGAGGCCATATCTTTAGAACGATATAAACAAAGTGGAATCTGTGCAAAGGAGGGCTAGCAAAATGGTACAAGGTCTAAAAAATAAAATGTACCAGGAGAGGCTCCATGACCTAAATATGTATAGCTTAGAGGAGAGAAAAGGGAAAGAGGCGATATGATAGCAACTTTCAAGCTCTTATCTGCCGTCTATGGTTTTTATGTTAGTGACACCTAATGGGGAAGGCGAGAGAGAGAGAAAAAGCTAACACAAGGCATTCAATATATACAAGGTATCTGTGAATGAGGATCACAAAGAGAAGGCGCCTCCTAGTGTAATACTGAAAAAGCAGTCAACGGTATCAATGATAAGGAGTGAAACTATACTCTCATGTGAGGCAGCACCAAAATGTGCTAAGTGGCGCAGGCTGAGATCTTAAATTTCTCAGCAAACTGATCATTGAGAGGATTTAGTGGCCCTGGTGTACCAGGGATTGATCCAGTAAAGCTCAGGCTTCCATGTTGTTAAGCACAATTTTTATTAAAAACAATATTAAAAACCATTGGGAATGTACATTACCTAAAATGATTAAAATGGTTAAAAGCAACAGAATGCAAGGCGTTTCTCAGTTTGAACCTAGCTGTTTCATCAGGCATCTGTTGATAACATGGATACACTGGCTTTTATACCTCTCCTATAGTCTCCCTTAATTGGATCCTCCCACTCCCTCCATTCACAGGTGTGATCATCAGACTCACACCTGTCCTGAAAATAATCTGTCTACCACATTCAAAAATGTAAAATGCACACATATCACATTATATTAAAAATAGTACAATGGAATATCACAATAGACCGGTATAGGTCATAATCACAGTATTCTGTCTGATCATACAGTTTATATACAATTCTTACATGATTCCCAAAATTGCTTTATCTGTTAACACTCATAAAACTATACCAAAACTTAAAAAAAATTATTTAAAGGTTACTTACCAACTTTATCAGACCAAAAATAGTCACAAACAGTGTTTCTAGACATCACAATATGTCAACCATAAGCCCATTGCCAATTTCAGATAACCCCCTGGAAAGTATTCCACCCCTTAAAGGGGCCAACAGATACACCAGACTCCGCCAAAGAGATACATTTTGGATCTTTAAATTCGGAAGTCTCTTTCCAGAGGGTTTAAATGAAAATATAGACATGGCAGCATTTTAGGAAAATATAATATTTCCATCAAACTCTTGAATGTTCTATGGGGGAGCCTATCACCAACATTTTGAGTTCTAGATATTTTCTAGTATTAGTATTCCCCCTTGGTCATCTGACTCATTATCATTCCCACCCACATTCATATAACATAAAAATTTTGTTAGTTGCCATTATTACACACAGACTAATTTGATCACTCCTCATTTACATTTTGCTCATAATCAAAATGGTTATAATGATATTAGAATATATAAATCTCACATACATATATTTGATAGCGATTAGAATATACCCCTATCACATCTATATGGGTGGATAGTGGTTAGGCTAGTTAAATCCCCTGCATTATATAGTTTATATCTTAGTCTTTACAAGTTTGTTCATGACACATATATACACATATTAGTGTAGCCCAACTACACAGGTAGTCACTTGATTTAACACATTGTTTAGAGTAGATATGTCTATGCATTGTATTTATATTTTTGTACATTTACATGTATTGGTTTATCTCTTTTTCTCCAACATAGGTGTGTCCGGTCCACGGCGTCATCCTTACTTGTGGGATATTCTCTTCCCCAACAGGAAATGGCAAAGAGCCCAGCAAAGCTGGTCACATGATCCCTCCTAGGCTCCGCCTACCCCAGTCATTCTCTTTGCCGTTGTACAGGCAACATCTCCACGGAGATGGCTTAGAGTTTTTTAGTGTTTAACTGTAGTTTTTATTATTCAATCAAGAGTTTGTTATTTTAAAATAGTGCTGGTATGTACTATTTACTCTGAAACAGAAAAGAGATGAAGATTTCTGTTTGTAAGAGGAAAATGATTTTAGCAACCGTTACTAAAATCCATGGCTGTTCCACACAGGACTGTTGAGAGGAATTAACTTCAGTTGGGGGAACAGTGAGCAGTCTTTTGCTGCTTGAGGTATGACACATTCTAACAAGACGATGTAATGCTGGAAGCTGTCATTTTCCCTATGGGATCCGGTAAGCCATTTTTATTCACACAGTAAATAAGGGCTTCACAAGGGCTTATTAAGACTGTAGACATTTTCTGGGCTAAATCGATTCATATATACACATATTTAGCCTTGAGGAATCATTTAATCTGGGTATTTTTGTAAAATAATATCGGCAGGCACTGTTTTAGACACCTTATTCTCTAGGGGCTTTCCCTAATCATAGGCAGAGCCTCATTTTCGCGCCGGTATTGCGCACTTGTTTTTGAGAAGCATGACATGCAGTCGCATGTGTGAGGAGCTCTGATACATAGAAAAGACTTTCTGAAGGCGTCATTTGGTATCGTATTCCCCTTTGGGCTTGGTTGGGTCTCAGCAAAGCAGATACCAGGGACTGTAAAGGGGTTAAAGTTAAAAACGGCTCCGGTTCCGTTATTTTAAGGGTTAAAGCTTCCAAATTTGGTGTGCAATACTTTTAAGGCTTTAAGACACTGTGGTGAAATTTTGGTGAATTTTGAACAATTCCTTCATACTTTTTCGCAATTGCAGTAATAAAGTGTGTTCAGTTTAAAATTTAAAGTGACAGTAACGGTTTTATTTTAAAACGTTTTTTGTACTTTGTTATCAAGTTTATGCCTGTTTAACATGTCTGAACTACCAGATAGACTGTGTTCTGAATGTGGGGAAGCCAAGGTTCCTTCTCATTTAAATAAATGTGATTTATGTGACACTGAAAATGATGCCCAAGATGATTCCTCAAGTGAGGGGAGTAAGCATGGTACTGCATCATTCCCTCCTTCGTCTACACGAGTCTTGCCCACTCAGGAGGCCCCTAGTACATCTAGCGCGCCAATACTCCTTACTATGCAACAATTAACGGCTGTAATGGATAATTCTATCAAAAACATTTTGGCCAAAATGCCCACTTATCAGCGTAAGCGCGACTGCTCTGTTTTAGATACTGAAGAGCATGAGGACGCTGATGATAATGGTTCTGAAATGCCCCTACACCAGTCTGAGGGGGCCAGGGAGGTTTTGTCTGAGGGAGAAATTTCAGATTCAGGGAAAATTTCTCAACAAGCTGAACCCGATGTGATTACATTTAAATTTAAGTTGGAACATCTCCGCGCTCTGCTTAAGGAGGTATTATCCACTCTGGATGATTGTGAGAATTTGATCATCCCAGAGAAACTATGTAAAATGGACAAGTTCCTAGAGGTCCCGGGGCTCCCAGAAGCTTTTCCTATACCCAAGCGGGTGGCGGACATTGTAAATAAAGAATGGGAAAGGCCCGGTATACCTTTCGTCCCTCCCCCCATATTTAAAAAATTGTTTCCTATGGTCGACCCCAGAAAGGACTTATGGCAGACAGTCCCCAAGGTCGAGGGAGCGGTTTCTACTTTAAACAAACGCACCACTATACCCATAGAAGATAGTTGTGCTTTCAAAGATCCTATGGATAAAAAATTAGAAGGTTTGCTTAAAAAGATGTTTGTTCAGCAAGGTTACCTTCTACAACCAATTTCATGCATTGTCCCTGTCACTACAGCCGCGTGTTTCTGGTTCGATGAGCTAGTAAAGGCGATCGATAGTGATTCTCCTCCTTATGAGGAGATTATGGACAGAATCCGTGCTCTCAAATTGGCTAATTCTTTCACCCTAGACGCCACTTTGCAATTGGCTAGGTTAGCGGCGAAGAATTCTGGGTTTGCTATTGTGGCGCGCAGAGCGCTTTGGTTGAAATCTTGGTCAGCGGATGCGTCTTCCAAGAACAAACTCCTTAACATTCCTTTCAAGGGGAAAACGCTGTTTGGCCCTGACTTGAAAGAGATTATCTCTGATATCACTGGGGGTAAGGGCCACGCTCTTCCTCAGGATAGGTCTTTCAAGGCCAAAAATAAACCTAATTTTCGTCCCTTTCGTAGAAACGGGCCAGCCCCAAGTGCTACGTCCTCTAAGCAAGAGGGTAATACTTCTCAAGCCAAGCCAGCCTGGAGACCAATGCAAGGCTGGAACAAGGGAAAGCAGGCCAAGAAACCTGCCACTGCTACCAAGACAGCATGAAATGTTGGCCCCCGATCCGGGACCGGATCTGGTGGGGGGCAGACTCTCTCTCTTCGCTCAGGCTTGGGCAAGAGATGTTCTGGATCCTTGGGCACTAGAAATAGTCTCCCAAGGTTATCTTCTGGAATTCAAGGGGCTTCCCCCAAGGGGGAGGTTCCACAGGTCTCAATTGTCTTCAGACCACATAAAGAGACAGGCATTCTTACATTGTGTAGAAGACCTGTTAAAAATGGGAGTGATTCATCCTGTTCCATTAGGAGAACAAGGGATGGGGTTCTACTCCAATCTGTTCATAGTTCCCAAAAAAGAGGGAACGTTCAGACCAATCTTAGATCTCAAGATCTTAAACAAGTTTCTCAAGGTTCCATCGTTCAAAATGGAAACCATTCGAACAATTCTTCCTTCCATCCAGGAAGGTCAATTCATGACCACGGTGGATTTAAAGGATGCGTATCTACATATTCCTATCCACAAGGAACATCATCGGTTCCTAAGGTTCGCATTCCTGGACAAGCATTACCAGTTCGTGGCGCTTCCTTTCGGATTAGCCACTGCTCCAAGGATTTTCACAAAGGTACTAGGGTCCCTTCTAGCGGTGCTAAGACCAAGGGGCATTGCAGTAGTACCTTACTTGGACGACATTCTGATTCAAGCGTCGTCCCTTCCTCAAGCAAAGGCTCACACGGACATAGTCCTGGCCTTTCTCAGATCTCACGGATGGAAAGTGAACGTGGAAAAGAGTTCTCTATCTCCGTCGACAAGGGTTCCCTTCTTGGGAACAATAATAGACTCCTTAGAAATGAGGATTTTTCTGACAGAGGCCAGAAAAACAAAACTTCTAATCTCTTGTCAAACACTTCATTCCGTTCCTCTTCCTTCCATAGCGCAGTGCATGGAAGTAATAGGTTTGATGGTAGCGGCAATGGACATAGTTCCTTTTGCGCGCATACATCTAAGACCATTACAACTGTGCATGCTCAGTCAGTGGAATGGGGACTATACAGACTTGTCTCCGAAGATACAAGTAAATCAGAGGACCAGAGACTCACTCCGTTGGTGGCTGTCCCTGGACAACCTGTCACAAGGGATGACCTTCCGCAGACCAGAGTGGGTCATTGTCACGACCGACGCCAGTCTGATGGGCTGGGGCGCGGTCTGGGGATCCCTGAAAGCTCAGGGTCTTTGGTCTCGGGAAGAATCTCTTCTACCGATAAATATTCTGGAACTGAGAGCGATATTCAATGCTCTCAAGGCTTGGCCTCAGCTAGCAAAGGCCAAGTTCATACGGTTTCAATCAGACAACATGACGACTGTTGCGTACATCAACCATCAGGGGGGAACAAGGAGTTCCCTGGCGATGGAAGAAGTGACCAAAATCATTCAATGGGCGGAGACTCACTCCTGCCACCTGTCTGCAATCCACATCCCAGGAGTGGAAAATTGGGAAGCGGATTTTCTGAGTCGTCAGACATTACATCCGGGGGAGTGGGAACTCCATCCGGAAATCTTTGCACAAATTACTCAACTGTGGGGCATTCCAGACATGGATCTGATGGCCTCTCGTCAGAACTTCAAGGTTCCTTGCTACGGGTCCAGATCCAGGGATCCCAAGGCGACTCTAGTAGATGCACTAGTAGCACCTTGGACCTTCAAACTAGCTTATGTATTCCCGCCGTTTCCTCTCATCCCCAGGCTGGTAGCCAGGATCAATCAGGAGAGGGCGTCGGTGATCTTGATAGCTCCTGCGTGGCCACGCAGGACTTGGTATGCAGATCGGGTGAATATGTCATCGGCTCCACCATGGAAGCTACCCTTGAGACGAGACCTTCTTGTTCAAGGTCCGTTCGAACATCCGAATCTGGTCTCACTCCAGCTGACTGCTTGGAGATTGAAGGCTTGATCTTATCAAAACGAGGGTTCTCAGATTCTGTTATTGATACTCTTGTTCAGGCCAGAAAGCCTGTAACTAGAAAAATTTACCACAAAATATGGAAAAAATATATCTGTTGGTGTGAATCTAAAGGATTCCCTTGGGACAAGGTAAAGATTCCTAAGATTCTATCCTTTCTTCAAGAAGGATTGGAGAAAGGATTATCTGCAAGTTCCTTGAAGGGACAGATTTCTGCCTTGTCTGTGTTACTTCACAAAAAGCTGGCAGCTGTGCCAGATGTTCAAGCCTTTGTTCAGGCTCTGGTTAGAATCAAGCCTGTTTACAAACCTTTGACTCCTCCTTGGAGTCTCAACTTAGTTCTTTCAGTTCTTCAGGGGGTTCCGTTTGAACCCTTACATTCCGTTGATATTAAGTTATTATCTTGGAAAGTTTTGTTTTTGGTTGCAATTTCTTCTGCTAGAAGAGTTTCAGAATTATCTGCTCTGCAGTGTTCTCCTCCTTATCTGGTGTTCCATGCAGATAAGGTGGTTTTACGTACTAAACCTGGTTTTCTTCCAAAAGTTGTTTCTAACAAAAACATTAACCAGGAGATAGTCGTGCCTTCTTTGTGTCCGAAACCAGTTTCGAAGAAGGAACGTTTGTTGCACAATTTGGATGTTGTTCGCGCTCTAAAATTCTATTTAGATGCTACAAAGGATTTTAGACAAACATCTTCCTTGTTTGTTGTTTATTCTGGTAAAAGGAGAGGTCAAAAAGCAACTTCTACCTCTCTCTCTTTTTGGATTAAAAGCATCATCAGATTGGCTTACGAGACTGCCGGACGGCAGCCTCCTGAAAGAATCACAGCTCATTCCACTAGGGCTGTGGCTTCCACATGGGCCTTCAAGAACGAGGCTTCTGTTGATCAGATATGTAGGGCAGCGACTTGGTCTTCACTGCACACTTTTACCAAATTTTACAAGTTTGATACTTTTGCTTCTTCTGAGGCTATTTTTGGGAGAAAGGTTTTGCAAGCCGTGGTGCCTTCCATTTAGGTGACCTGATTTGCTCCCTCCCTTCATCCGTGTCCTAAAGCTTTGGTATTGGTTCCCACAAGTAAGGATGACGCCGTGGACCGGACACACCTATGTTGGAGAAAACAGAATTTATGTTTACCTGATAAATTACTTTCTCCAACGGTGTGTCCGGTCCACGGCCCGCCCTGGTTTTTTAATCAGGTCTGATAATTTATTTTCTTTAACTACAGTCACCACGGTATCATATGGTTTCTCCTATGCAAATATTCCTCCTTAACGTCGGTCGAATGACTGGGGTAGGCGGAGCCTAGGAGGGATCATGTGACCAGCTTTGCTGGGCTCTTTGCCATTTCCTGTTGGGGAAGAGAATATCCCACAAGTAAGGATGACGCCGTGGACCGGACACACCGTTGGAGAAAGTAATTTATCAGGTAAACATAAATTCTGTTTTTTTTTTTTTTTTTTTTTTTTTTTTTTTTTTTTTTTAGAATTTTATTTATGCACACGACAGAGAGCTGCATAATCGCCATCACTTACATTTATAGCAGTAAATATCTGCCATAAATGTCCTCTCTATCGAGAAAGCACATTGTATTTAATTAATCTTACCATTTCACCTTAGTTATCACCAATATATATAATTATATATTACTAATATATAAAATATCACTGTTTTAGGTCCAATATATTGTAGATGGGCAGTATGTAAGATCGGACGTATGTCATCCCCACCCCCTCACACCCCCTTTATGACTTCACCCTATCATAGAGCACTAGTACATAACCTGACGGCTTTTAAGGATCACTGTCTTACAACATATTAAGCTGCCATCAAGGTACTATATCATAACCATTACGCTTAAGAGCACATTGTATGACTTTTAAGCATATCACCTGAAACTACATTAGTACACGATTGAGTTTATTCGTAAATACATCAATGTAATCTATCTCTGTCCATTACTAGAAGATGACATCATCGCTTTAGGGGTAGTTCCCATCTAGATCAACAGTATGATTGGTCTGAGTCATGTATCACAGTCACACCCTCACACACGCCCTGATATGACTCTACCCTATTATAGAGCGTTGTCACTTTCACACAATTATGGGCTAGCACTACCCAATAATACACAATACAAGCCGCCATTAAGATATATCTTTATTTTAGATTACACGCATCACCACAAAAGTTATAGTAATTTGTAAGCAGGGAATCACTTAGGATACCTTACATTTTAGTATTGATCTGTATGTATAGATCACACTCGCAATCCATTATATAATCCAAACACATTCCAGCTGTTAAAACAGTGCACAATTTTGAGTAATATACAGCATAGTTGATATCTACTAGATGATCAAAACAGCATAAAGAAACAATGAACACATATAGGTGAACATCATGAGTCACCATTTTTTACGTATAGTAGAATTGACCTATAAATTGGTTTCAGAATAAGAAACTGAAATAAGGAATTATTCGGAACAATAATGTCAGAAACATTAGGGTGATGATGATACAGATCATCAAGGAGGGGCATGATTGGTATACCATTCAAAGATGTATTCCATGTGCCAAGATTTATGATTTGAGAGTCTGATAAAGTTGGTAAGTAACCTTTAAGTCATTTTGTATAGTTTTGGTATAGTTTTATGAGTGTTAACAGATAAAGCAATTTTGGGAATCATGTAAGAATTGTATATAAACTGTATGATCAGACAGAATACTGTGATTATGACCTATACCGGTCTATTGTGATATTCCATTGTACTATTTTTAATATAATGTGATATGTGTGCATTTTACATTTTTGAATGTGGTAGACAGATTATTTTCAGGACAGGTGTGAGTCTGATGATCACACCTGTGAATGGAGGGAGTGGGAGGATCCAATTAAGGGAGACTATAGGAGAGGTATAAAAGGCAGTGTATCCATGTTATCAACAGATGCCTGATGAAACAGCTAGGTTCAAACTGAGAAACGCCTTGCATTCTGTTGCTTTTAACCATTTTAATTATTTTAGGTAATGTACATTCCCAATGGTTTTTAATATTGTTTTTAATAAAAATTGTGCTTGACAACATGGAAGCCTGAGCTTTATTGGATCAATCCCTGGTACACCAGGGTCACTACATCCTCTCAAGGATCAGTTTGCTGGGAAACTGTTAAGATCTCAGCCTGCGCCACTTAGCACATTTTGGTGCTGCCTCACTTGTGAGTATATTTTCACTCCTTGTCATATATACAGATGACTGCTTTTTCAGTATTGCACTAGGAGGCGCCTTCTTTTTGTGATCCTCATTCACAGATACCTTGGATTTGCGGTTGTTTTGAAGGAGAAGAGCTGCCGTGATTATAATCTTCTTTCCACAAGTGTACTAGTACAGAGGACTGGAACTGAGACAGTCCCCTGACACACAGGAATATCCTATAAGACTAACCCTTTTGTGCACATTTTGTGTATCGTGCATTTTGCATTCATCCTTTTAATGTGTTTATATATGCTATTTGAATTTGTATATTCAATGTGATAAGTCAATCTTGTGGGATATCTTATATACTATTATCCGGTTAGGCTTGTCTAGCGCCCCCTAAAGTTGGACACGAGTGTGTCACCAACATATTGTTCCATTCAATATATACACAATCCTTATAGTTTTTAATGTGGTTGCATTCTGAAATGTAACATCTACTAAAGGAAACCTCAATTATATAAATATGTCTTCCTTTAACATTTTGTTACTTTGTGTTGTGTGTGTTTTGCTGTTGGATGACTTACATTATTGCATTGTAATAACTTTTCACTGCAGGTTTTATATTTTTGTGTTTTTGTGTTGTTAAGTCAGCTTTGAGTGATCAAAATCACTCAAAGTACAATTATTGCAAATAGAAAAAGATAGTTACAGAAGTATGCAAAATTCTCAATTGAAAATTACAATTGTACATAGTATAATATATATGCTGATCTTTTTTGTTTAAAATTCTATAAACAACAATTAACTTAACAACAAAATTAAACCGTTGCAATTACATTTCCTATGTATATTGAGAAACATAAAACTAGATAAGCCTATCCTAGGTTAGAATCTTTCAATTTCATAAATAATTGGAGCTCTGGATCCATTATTTTAACACTTCTATCAATTTCTCTATATATATATTTTTTTTTTTTTATTTAACTACAATGTCTTTCCCACAGGTAACTGTACCCTTAAGCCACCTAATCAATGCCTTCCACACACCTAAGACAACCGCTGCCTTCCCCAGCTCTGCATCTATCCAGAACCTTCAGCGCAATGTGATCCCTGACCCTGAAACTCACAGCTCTGAGGTAAGCAGTTTAGCACAACAAGCATGCTTTAAAGTCCTTGACAAGCAATATGTGTAGGGTAATCTCTTCATTGTTCTTTGCCCCAAAGACAATATGCTGTAAAATGACTGATAATCATTGGTTTTCTTATACACTATAACATCTGGTATATTTTATTATGTGTAGAATGTGCTAAAACTAGGTGATAAAAATAATCCTGTTTTTTTTTTTTTTTTACTTGGAGTAACTAAACAGAAATATCACACACATATACACATACACACACACACACACACACACACACACACACACACATATATACACACACAATATAATTTGATTACAAGATCCACGACTTGCAGATTTATGAAGCTTTCCATCCACAAGTCAGGTCCCATCTGCTATGAACCAGATGTAAAGTGTTAGGTAATTACATCATGATGCATCTCAATATGTGGTTAAATATTTAGGTTTCTTTATCTCTTGCCTGTTTACACTGCTTAATTGTGTGAACATTAACCAGTGTGTACTTTATAACGCACTGTTTGCACTTCAACCCCTTTACAACATGTCCATCTGCTGTACCTCAATTTATGCAGCTGGTTAAAGGGACAGCAAACACCTTAACATTTGTATATAGAATGTTTATGTATAATGAAAATACTTTGCAATAGATTTTCATTATTGATTTTTTTTCCAATCATTTTCATGTAATTTAGCTCTGTATATTGCTCAATTTCTCATACTCTGTAATGAAAAGATAGCATGGAGCATTTCAAGCTCTAACTCTACTAGATATTGACACTAATTGACTTTAAGGGGACAGTCTAGGCTAAATAAAACTTTCATGTTACCAATAGGGCATGTAATTTTAAACAACTTTCCAATTTACATTTATCATCAAATTTGCTTTGTTTTCTTGGTATTCTTTGTGGAAAACTAAACCTAGGTAAGCTCATGCTAATTTCTAAGCCATTGAACTGCCTCATCTCACTGCATTTTAACAGTTTTTGACACACTGCTAGTTCATATGTGTCACATAAATAACAATATGCTCACTCCCGTGGAGTTATTTGAGTCAGTACTGATTGGCTTAAATGCATGCCTGACAAAAGCACTGAAATAAGGGGGTCTGCAGAAAATGGGGAATTGATAATAAAGGGTTTATCTATCTTTTTAAGCAATAACAGTTAAGAGTAGACTGTCCCTTTAACTGGCAACAGCTGCAAATAAATGCATTTCATACAAAATTTTTGACCGTGGCTATCCTGATAGTCTGCTGACTAAAGCCCAGATTGGCTCCTCCAAATAAGTTAAATGGTGGGTGGCGTTTTGCTAGGGTTGCCACCTCAGCCATGTTTTCCTGGACACTTATGAGTTACACATGCTGCAGGGTGTGCAGGGAGGAACATGTATTGTGTTTATGAACAGCACTATTCATATTCCTCCCTGCACACCCTGCAGCATGTGTAACTTATAAGTGTTCTGTATTTTAAGGGACGGGTGGCAACCCTATATTAAACAATAATTGCAGAAAAAAGGATGTTTATTTTAAAATGTTAACTTTGCTATTCTGTTATTCTTTAGCAGCAACAGAAATGTCTTGTAATTTCAAGGTGCTTATTGTTCCTTTAACCTCCTCATGCTGGTACAATAACGTTAACTTCGGAACGAAGTTCCAATGTAAACACTACTAGTAAAAATGAAATAACGCAATCGTCTTTCAAGACCAGGTTCGTATCATGGGGGACTGCATATGCTGCTAGGCACGTCCCCAGGCCAATTCTTGCCGCCGCCAAAAGGGCAAGCTGCAGGACGCCGTATAAGGTAGGACTTTCCATACCGTCCGGCATTAAAGTCCAGTGCTGTTAGGACGGCATGGAACGTCCTAACGGTGTAAAAGGGTTAAGAGTGCAGTGTTTACCCGTAATTAAACGGGTGCAAGTGTGTGTGTGTCCTATGAATCATTTGTGAATGTAAGCGACAGTGAAGAGGTTAACTTGGTCTGAAGCAGTTTCTGTTGGCAGCAGTGATTTAACCATTAGCTTGTCTGTGCATGTTCTGGCCTATCAAAGGTTAAATTGACTCTGTGCATTTTGTGCAGAGGTCAAACCACTACTGCATGTATCCCATAAAGTGATGGTAAAATGATCACTAATCTATATTATATGCATTCACTTTCATTTTTATATGATAATCTAATTTTTTTTCTTGAAAAAAATCTTTGTTTTATTCAATATAATGCAATTTATTACCTGTCCGTCAATAGCTTTCCCTCTGCCTACTTAAAATCTCCATTATTCTATTTTGTGACGTTCATGGTGGGTTGAACTATTGACACGTCGCATATCTGGGCGGTGGTAAGCTGAGTGACTGACAGCGCAGTTACAAACATCACTCGATGCGTGCTCCTGTGTACTTCTTACAAAGCGCATGCTCTAATCAGGGATGCACAATTCCTATTGCCCGACGCCCGGGACATGCAGTACCTGGCACCGGGCATGTGTTTTTTAAATTTTTTGTTTTTGTTTACATTTAGCCCTGCTGCAGTGATGTCCTAACAACCTGTTTCAGAATTCATGATCTATGTAAATGTTTCCTTACTTTGGTCTGGCAATCAGCCACTCGTATGCAGTATGTTGCAACTTGGTGCTGTGAGTTGATTGGGAGGAAAGCGGAGGAGAATGCTTTCATTTGTTGCCATTAATCAGTTTGTCCGTAAGAACCAGCAGAGATATCTTAAAGGGACACTGTCCATTAAACTTTATTTTCCCTTAATATGCTTTGAATGAGAGCTATTAAATGCTTGTGAATTCTTTTAGGTTTATTCTTTCAAATAAAATAGCTGGTAGCTGGTTTTGCTCATTGATACAACTCATTGTTATTTCTATATCATTATAGCCAAAAGGCGACATGGTACTGAAATGTTTTGTTATGAGTGGTGGTTTCAATGCGCAAAAATAGCTATTTCCTGGTATGACAAGTGTTTGGGAGCACATTGAAAGGGAAACAATTACAATATGGTGTCACTTTAAAGGCAGTTTACCAGGTGTAAGGGTCTATATTGTAGGTACAGACATCAGGTGTTTTGTTAAGCCCCAAAATGAAGTATAAATATGCAATGCTGCACAAAGCACATATGTAAGATTATCTCTCTAAGATGAATTTGTAGACAGGTTAAAAATTGTTACCATGAGTGATACTGATTGCTGACTGCTTAAGGTATGAGGTAGAACTCGTTAGACTGGAAATAATGTCTAAGAAAATATTTAAACCTGTAGTAAGTTTGGGCTCCAATGGGGATATGCTAGAGGTTATTATGTAATCCACATTATAATAATTTTTTTATATTTTTGTTTGTTTGAAAGACATTTTCTAGTCTTTCAACTGTTAAGGGAAAATGTATAATTGTAAATGGCCTTTCAGACCCATTTGTTCAAGCTAACAAACATACGCCTAGATTACGAGTTTTGTCAGTAAGGCTGTGCGGTGCTAATGAGCAGTTTTCCCTCACCGCTCACCACAGACAACGCTGGTATTACGGGTTTTTAGAAACCCAGCGTTAGCCACTAAAAAGTGAGCGTAGAGCAAAATTTAGCTCCACATCTCACCTCAATACCAGCGCTGCTTACGTTAGCGGTAAGCAGGTAAAACATGCTCGTGCACGATTTCCCCATAGGGATCAATGGGGCAGAGCCGGCTGAAAATAAACCTAACACCTTCAAAAAAGCAGCGTAAAGCTCTTAATGCAGCCCCATTGATTCATATGGGGAAACACATTTTATGTCTACACCTAACACCCCAACATGAACCCCGAGTCTAAACACCCCTAATCTTACACTTATTAACCCCTAATCTGCCACCCCCGACATCGCCTACACCTGCATAACATTATTAACCCCTAATCTGCTGCTCCGGACACCGCCGCCACCTACATTATAGTTATGAACCCCTAATCTGCTGCCCCAACATCACCGAACCCTTCATTATATTTATTAACCCCTAATCTGCCACCCCCAATGTCGCCGCAACCTACCTACACTTATTAACCCCTAATCTGCCGCCCACAAAGTTGCCGCCACTATATTGGTTATTAACCCCTAAACCTAAATCTAACCCGAACACCCCCCTAACTTGAATATAATTTAAATAAATCTAAAAAAAATTACTATCATTAACTACATTATTCCTATTTAAAACTAAATACTTATCTATAAAATAAACCCTAAGCTAGCTACAATATAACTAATAGTTACATTGTAGCTAGCTTAGGATTTATTTTTATTTTACATGCAACTTTGTATTTATTTTAACTAGGTACAATAGTTATTAAATAGCTATTAACTATTTAATAGCTACCTAGTTAAAATAAATTCAAATTTACCTGTAAAATAAATCCTAACTTAAGTTACAATTACACCTAACACTACACTATAATTAAATTAATTACTTAAACTAAATACAATTAAATACAATTAAAAACAATTTATCTAAAGTACAAACCCCCCCCCCCACTAAATTACAGAAAATAATAAAATAATTACAAGTTTATTAAACTAATTACACCTAATCTAATCCCCATAATAAAATAAAAAAGCCCCCAAAATAATAAAAAGCCATACCCTATACTAAATTACAAATAGCCCTTAAAAGGGTTTTTTGCGGGGCATTGCCCCAAAGTAATCAGCTCTATTACCTGTAAAAAAAAAAAAAAGTACAATACCCCCCCACCACCTACACACCCAAACCTACTCTAAAACCCACCCAATCCCCCTTAATAAAAGACTAACCCCTTGAAGATCACCCTACCTTGAGAAGTCCTCAACGAAGCCGGGCGAAATGGTCCTCCAGACAGCAGAAGTCTTCATCCATCCGGCGCGGAGTGACTCCATCTTCAAGACATCCGACGCGGAGCATCCTCTTCCAACGAAGTCCAACTGAAGAATTAAGGTTCCTTTTAAATGACGTCATCCAAGATGGCGTCCCTTCAATTCCGATTTGGCTCCGCGCCGGATGGATGAAGATAGAAGATGCCGCCTGGATGAAGAATTCTGCCCATCTGGAGGACCTCTTCTGGCTGGCTTCTATGAAGGCTTCTGCCCGTCTGGAGGACCACTTCGCCCGGCTTCGTTGAGGACTTCGGCCCGGCTGGGTGAAGACTTCTCAAGGTAGGGTGATCTTCAAGGGGTTAGTGTTAGGTTTTATTAAGGGGGGATTGGGTGGGTTTTAGAGTAGGGTTGGGTGTGTGGGTGGTGGGTTTTAATGTTGGCAGGGGGTATTGTATTTTTTTTTTACAGGCTGATTACTTTGGGGCAATGCCCCGCAAAAGGTCCTTTTAAGGGCTATTTGTAATTTAGTATAGGGTAGGGCTTTTTATTATTTTGGGGGTTTTAGGGGTGTTAATGATAGTAATTTTATTTAGATTTATTTAAATTCAAGTTAGGGGGGTGTTCGGGTTAGGTTTAGGGGTTAATAACTAATATAGTGGCGGCAACTTTGTGGGCGGCAGATTAGGGGTTAATAAGTGTAGGTAGGTTGCGGCGACATTGTGGGCGGCAGATTAGAGGTTAATAAATATAATGAAGGGTTCGGTGATGTTGGGGGCAGCAGATTAGGGGTTCATAACTATAATGTAGGTGGCGGCGGTGTCCGGAGCAGCAGATTAGGGGTTAATAATGTTATGCAGGTGTCGGCGATGTTGGGGGTGGCAGATTAGGGGTTAATAAGTGTAAGATTAGGGGTGTTTAGACTCGGGGTTCATGTTGGGGTGTTAGGTGTAGACATAAAATGTGTTTCCCCATATGAATCAATGGGGCTGCATTAGGAGCTTTACGCTGCTTTTTTGAAGGTGTTAGGTTTATTTTCAGCCGGCTCTGCCCCATTGATCCCTATGGGGAAATCGTGCACGAGCATGTTTTACCTGCTTACCGCTAACGTAAGCAGCGCTGGTATTGAGGTGAGATGTGGAGCTAAATTTTGCTCTACGCTCACTTTTTAGTGGCTAACGCCGGGTTTCTAAAAGGGTTAATTGGTAGGTTATGGGTGTTAGTGTACTTTTTAGCACTTTAGTTAAGAGTTTTATGCTATGGCGTTAGCCCATAAAACTCTTAACTACTGACTTTTAAATGCGGTACCAGTCTTGACAGGAGAGGCTGTACCATTGAAAATATAGGATACGCAATTTACGTAAGTGGATTTGCGGTATTACCGAGTCTGGCCAAAAAAGTGAGCGGTACACCTGTCATTTCAAGTCTCGTAATACCAGCGTTCAGAAAAAAGCAGCGTTGGGACCTCTCAACCCTGCTTTTTAAGGCTAACGCAAGACTCGTAATCTCACCGATAGTGACCACAGCACTTGCTTCAAAATCCCCTTTAATGTGCCTTGTCTGCAAATCTTTTCTGTCCAGAGAATCAGAAATCT
Source organism: Bombina bombina (assembly GCF_027579735.1). NCBI lineage: Eukaryota > Metazoa > Chordata > Amphibia > Anura > Bombinatoridae > Bombina > Bombina bombina. The sequence continues at coordinate 242,416,103 of NC_069503.1, read as the reverse complement.
GACCATTTGTCTACTGCAACTAATATTATTTTGGGAGCCATATCTGCAGTCTTTCAAGCTATTAAAGGGACATTGGACACTTAAATGATCTATTAGGGATGCACTGAAATTTCTGCTGCAGAAAAGTTTCGGCCGAAAATAGCATTTTCGGTTATTTCGGTTTTCGTTTATTTTTCCTGTTATTTTTGGTAAAATTATTTTGTAGCATATTTCAAATTTGAAGCTAGCCTAGATTTGCTGTTTGAATTAATTAAAATAATAAAAAAAAAAACTTAAATCTGATTCTGTTACACAGAACGAAATAAAGAATAATACTGTATATTGATATTTAATATTGTGTGTGTGTATATATATATGTATGTATGTATGTATATATATAGTAGAAAAATATGAAAAAGAGATATATTACTGGAATATCAATAACAATATTTATAAACATGGAACAACCATATCAATCGTATACAAGAGTCACTGGACTCAAATGTGCAGGTTTAAACCTCAAAAGCACAAGTCCCACAATAATGGAGCAATTGGTCCCATGGATATATATGAAAGAAATGCCCCAAGTCTTATTGATTAGATGGTTTGAAAATGTCCCAATTATAAGAGGGGACGCAGCAAATCTCAGGGCAGTTCAGTTGAAGCGTTCAGCAAAAGACCGGTACAGTTCCTCTCTAGGCCCTTGAGCACAGCGGGAGGGCTGTCACCGGTACACTCACCCCAAAGAACAGCAGGCATGAAAAAGATAGAAGCTCCTCTCTCCGCCGGACCATGCCGTTTCGGCGTTCACAACTCGGAGCGGGTCACTTCCGGTATTGTGTGACACTGACGTCGTTCGTCACGTGATCTCCTGCCGACCAATCGGGATCCTTATCCAGCCGTTGTCAACACTTAGAGGCAGTCAGGCACTCTCATATCGCTGCACAGTGTTACCAGCCACAGGATTCCCATCACTTAGACAGCGGCAGTAAGGTGGCGAATGTAGGCGGCTCCTGAATAGCTCAGCACACTACATACTGACCAAAGCTGCTTGTTAGATATTCCATAGGTAAAATGTAATAGAACCAGGGTGATATCCAAAGTGGAAGCTGTTGATAAATGGTAGCTACCCCAATCCACCAGGAATAATTAAGTAAAATAAAGAAAGTTCAGCAGTCTTCCAAGAGTGTATCAAAATTGCTTTATTCCAGGATAAAACAACAGGACAAGCTTTAAAATTTCAGAGCAAAGTCTGACCGGTTTCAGTCTCCCTGACCGTAATCATAAACTGAATGATTACGGTCAGGGAGACCGAAACCGGTCAGACTTTATATATGTATATATGTGTGTGTGTGTGTGTGTGTGTGTATGTATATATATATATATATATATATATATATATATATATATATATATATATATATATATATATATATATATATATATATATATATATATATATATATATATATATATATATATATATATATATATATATATATATATATATATATAATTTTGTCCTAAAAGATCCTCTAATTGCAGTGTATATAGTTTGAAGAACAATGTAACCTGAAAGAGGGAGAATTAAGTAAAAATTTAAGTTTTTTTTTTTTTTTTTTTTTTTTTTTTTTAACAAAACGGGAAAAAAACCCTGTATGATTCGTCTGCAGCAGGGAGCACCTTCACCTTACTATTCCTGCACACACTGTTTCACTGTCTCATGTCCAAATATAGGATGCACTGACAGTTTGTGTTAAGTTTTCTTTATGAAACAGTGTGTCTATACAGCTATCATGTTCACTAGTTTACCACAGACTGACTTAAGTAACTATACTCTAATGATCCTACTACAAATTGCTGTATAACATTGCTGCACACACTTCTCCTGACTCCTGTATGCCTCCTCTTAGATTTACCTCAGCAAGCCCTCATAGGAAGTACAAAGAATCCCAAAAGAAAGAGGTCAATGTAATTCAATTGTAAAGTTTTTGGAAGTTTTAATATCTGGGAGGAGAGCAAAACACTGAGTGGAAATAATTTTTGAAGTCTAGATAGACTGGATTTATGTTTTGAAGGTAAAACCCTACTCAGGGTAGTATGTGTAACTGATACATTAGTGTCCATATGAGGCCCTAGGGTCACCTATCTCCTTATTGCCCACCACTGGTCTAGTAGTTACTATAGACATATTGCCCACCACTGGTCTGGTAGTTCTTTTTCTTCATAAATGGAAAGAGTCCACAGCTGCATTCATTACTTTTGGGAAATAAGAACCTGGCCACCAGGAGGTGGCAAAGACACCCCAGCCAAAGGCTTAAATACTCCTCCCACTTCCCTCATCCCCCAGTCATTCTTTGCCTTTCGTCCCAGGAGGTTGGCAGAGAAGTGTCAGAAGTTTTTCGTCTCTTATGGAGGGCAGTACTCTTCGACATGGGACGGGAGTTTTAAGTTATCCTGTACCTTTCAGTGAGGGCTTGAGTGAAAGTTAGAGACCGGAGATGCAGCAAGAGTCTTTCTATGAAACCGTCCAGATTCATTTTAGCAACTCCAAGCAATCGACGTTGTCCAACTTTGCTTCGCTGCCTGCTTTCTTCTCTCAAGTCCATGGCGGAGGCGATGCTACTATCTGTCACACTTGAAGGGCCGTGTTCCGGTTCCACGGCGTAGATTCTGGTAAGATCATTTCATTTTACTTCTTCATGAATGTACTGTAACTCATTTGTTCCTGCAAACTTACATGAAAAATACAGGGTCTCAGTGGGACTCCTTTAGTATCTTGGAATCCAGGGTTAATATCTCCTTAGGGGGATTATTGAACAGGTTTTTTTTTAATCATGTTTGTTATGTGATTCAATCTGCTTATGTGCAGTGTTAACTGGGCTTGTGGCTTTTTGGAACATAGCAACCTTTCGAAGTGACGCACGCTTTTTTTGAACTATACGGTAACCTTCTGACTGGGCGTTTACGTTCTCATCTCCCATTTCCGCATTCCTGACTGTGTGGCGACTGAGAAATCTGGTCTGCTGTTGTCTGGTTCATAGGAAGTGGTGAGTGCCCCAGCCATTGTGGGTGTCAGGTGCCGTTTAAATTGTTTTATATATAGACAATTTTTTTGGTATCCTTTATTCAATTATGGAGGATGCTGATGTTGAGATCGTTCAACTTTCTGATTCAGATTCTTCATCCTGTGATGAATGCTAATTGACCCCATTGACTCGGGTCAGTCAGTTATGTTCTTTAGGCCGTCCTAGAGTGCCTTGTTCCTCGGCTCGGGGATTCATGGGACTATTGAGCCATCCGCCTCGGGGTCTCTGTCCTCCGGGAGGCGAGTTCCCTACCGCTCCCTTCTACTACTACACAAGCTGATAACCCAGGTTATGTTTTTCCCCCCTGGAGGGTGGATTGTTACCCCCCCCGGAGGTTGTGGCACGTTTCGCTTTTACATACTTATGGCGCTTGCTAGTCTACAAAGTCCAGATGTTGATTTGCGATTATGCTCGTGCCCGATTGCCCCGGGTCTCTAGGCCATGGGAGGGCATGTGCAGTTCCCCGCAGATGTAACTGTTCCTGAGTGTTGTGCCTTTCATTACAGACTGGCTCGCCTTTGTTCTACTCAGACATGTTTTTGAGTTGTTTGGGGACCCTGTCCTTATAGACTATGGGGCTCATCAGTCTCCTACTTTGAATGGCTCACCTTGTTAGACATGGGGGATGACGTAATCTCCTTTAAGTCTTGTTATCGAGATCCTTCCCAGTTTTGTTGGAGGAACAGGGTTTCCGTTAGGCTGGTCCTGTGGGTCTTCTGTTCTTCTTGGTCGTTAACCTTTGGGTTGCCTGTCATTTTATTTTATCCGGTTAGGATGAATTTTATTTTTTTCTTTTATTCTATGTTTCCTTCGGGAACTTTTTCTGGGATCAATACTCGCTGTTTGCTTCTATGGAACTTCTTTGCGACACGTTTGTCCCATGTTTGTCTGTTTTTTTCTTCCTCCCTCTCTGAGGGCGGATTTAGCCAGCTTGGCAGTTATGACCCTGGTTGCAGGCTGGTCCCTGCTTGGGTTCAGATCTTCTGTCTCGTGGCTTATTCAGACACGTGGCGCCTATCAATCTAGCAGGTTGGGGCGCCGAGTGCCCACAATATTATTTATTTTTCTTGTTATTTACTTCACAAGTTTCAGCTAAGCATTCTGAAGAGGACTTGCGGGTCCGTGCGGCTCACAGCATTGTTTTCAGTTCTTAAATAGCAGTCTCTCTGGTGACTGGGTCAGTGAATTCTGCTGCGTCACACTGTTGCTTCCGATACCCTCGGGACCCAGAGTATTCCTTCCCATGTGGTGGGAGGGTTAGAGGGTTTAGCGCCTCTTTTCCACCAGTCTGGGCAATCCTGCTTTTAGGAGACTCTGGGAATTGTGTTTTTTTTTTTGGACTTGTTCCTTTAGTGGTTCTCTTCTTCATTGAGACCTTTTTGGACTTGTCCGTTTCTCCTTGTGGATTGGTCACTTTCTGGGGACTTGGATTCCCTTCGGGAGTTGGTTGTTCCTTTTTCGGGACATTAGACAATGGGGTCCTTTTTGGGCTCCGGTCAGGGGTCCCTCCCCTGTGTTTGGAATGCTCTGTATCTTCTTTTGGGGTAGAGGAGGTCCTAGTGGTTTTCCACTCATATGGTTTAGGTATTGCCATCCATGTGGTATCCAAACCCATGTTTTACTGTCCTCTGACTTCGTATCTGAGGTGATGTGGAGACTTGCTGTTGCTCTGTTCTGGGGACTTGTCCTCACTGTTCCCCTTGTGCCTGGAGCTTGTGGCTAGTTGGACAGCTAGCTCAGCATACTAATGCTCTGTGGCTACTATGCACTGTAGCAAACAGAGAGTTGCAGGTTCGATCCCCGGAGAGGTCTACTCACCCTTTCCTTCTTTTTGAGGTTGATATAATGAGCAGTGCATTGAGTCCCTTAAGGGGGATTAGCCGCGCTTTTCAAGGACAATCATGTTAATGTTGCTTGGACACATGTTAGCTCTAGCGTCCTTTATATGGCCTTTGGAGGCCTTAGCTCTTTTGGAGTGTTGGGCTCCTGCAAGGGGTGATCTCTTCCCTTTGGGTCGGGACTTGCAAGGGCTTCTTGCTCTTGTTATCTTGTTTAATCTGGATTTTTCCCTGGGAAGTCTGTTTTTGATATCAGACGAGGGATTTATGTTCCTGGAAGATTGTTTATTCTAAACATTTTGTTGGGCCTGGGCCTCTTGCCCTGATTGTTCCGGTTGTCGAGGGTTTTACTCTGCGTTTTCACTTTGTAGATCCCGCTGTGGGATGTTACCGGACCTTATGATCCTAGGATTGGCCTGGGGGTTCCAGTTTCCGGGGGAATTTGGGCATAGCCCTTGTTCTGGCTGTTCTGTTTTACAACTTGGCCAGATTTACTGAGAGCCGGGGCTCCTTGGGCTTTTCTTGTACTGGACGACACGGTTCCCTTGGGACAGCCAATTGAAGTAACCTGATGGTGGGCTTTCCTGCCTAGCAAACGGAAGGTTTGCATTTGCTCAGCTGTCACTCTTGTGTCTGGTTTGTGTACTAGCACAATAGTGTTTTAAGGGGTTCTTTCCGTGTTCGTCAGTGACGTGGCCTTGTGTTCTCTTGGTTCTTCCTACGACTTCCTGTCTTAGGTGTTTCTCAATGCCATCCTCTTCAGGGGGCTCGTTGTCCTCCTTACAGAGGTGTGGTTCCTTTTTTAGGGGCATCTCCTTTGTTCGGGAGGTTGGAACAGACGTTTTTCTGGTTCTGGGATTGGTCTGCTCTTTAAGTTGTTCCTTAACACCTGGAGAGCTGCTTGCTCCGCATTGAGACTTAGTTGTGTGGTTTTACTAGATCGCCTTGGGTCTAACGCCTGCTCGATTGTCTCTAGGTTGAAGTGGCTGTGTCCATTCTTCCGCCCTCTTGGGGGCTGGTCTCTGGGTTCCTTTTTGTTCCCCTGCTTCAGATCTGCCATTGCTTGGACTGTTCCGGCTAGGTGTAGGATCTGAGATCTGTTGTTCATTCTCAGGTCTCGGGGTGCCAGTGGACCTTTTTTGAGGTTCTGTAACTCTCCCCTGTTTGTGATCTGTAAGTAGGCCTGGCAGCTGGGATTGCCTGGAGTGTGCCCTCTGTCTGGAGGTTGGGCAATGTAAAATTTTGTTTGGCCGCTCTTTCCTTACAGATAGTGTTTCTCCGTATCTTCCTACGGATGGCAGCCTGTTACTGGACTTAGATGTTTATCTTTCTGAGTTTGCTTCCAGTATTTTTTCTGTTTGCTCAGTCTCTGAGTTCTGATGTTTTGAGGACTTTGTCTTCAGCTGTCTTTTTCCGTGCAGTTGCACGATGTTTGGGAGATGTCTCTTCTCCTTGATAATGCCAGGTTTTGCTCCCTCTGGTTCTGCCTGGGTTGGACGTCGTCTCCCCTTGTCTCAGGATCCTTTCGGGTCTCTGTGGACTTGGTTTTCTTTCGGAAGGGGTTTTTTCCTTATTGGATCTTGCTGTACATTTTGGGTATCCCTATGGCTCCCCCTTGTCCTTCTCCTTTGTGGATTTTGGTACTTGTGCTAGTAAAGGGTTGTGTGGGGACCGACTGCTGGGCGACGGTTCTCCTGGAGGAGTGTTGGCTCAGTGTGTTTGCGGTCTCTAGTTAGGCTTTCGGACTATCTGCGGGTCAGTGTCCTTGGGGCCTTTTCCTTCTAGTTTTTTGCCCGGCTTTGACGAAGCAGGGTTGGGTTGGTTTTCAGGCCTGTGCCCTCAGAATGAGCCACCTATCTACCCTCCCGTTCTCGCATTCAGTGTCCTCTATAGCTTGGGTATTGTTTTCCCAAAAGTAAAGAATGCAGCTGTGGACTCTTTCCATTTATGAAGAAGAACCAATTATGCTTACCTGATGCTTTTCTTCAGATGGTAAGAGTCCACAGCTTCCCACCCGTATTTTTTCTGTGGGGCGTATTTTATTTTTATTCTTCTGGCACCTTTTCACCCTGGTATTTCTTCTACTGTTCATTATTCCTCTGCAGAATGACTGGGGGATGAGGAAAGTGGGAGAAGTATTTAAGCCTTTGGCTGGGGTGTCTTTGCCACTTCCTGGTGGCCAGGTTCTTATTTCCCAAAAGTAATGAATGCAGCTGTGGACTCCATCTGAAGGAAAGAAAATGATCAGGTAAGCATAATTTGTTTTTCTTCTTTGTTTTTGAACACTATCTGCAGAAATCTAGAGTATTATGTGGGGAGACTTATACAGTCCTGAGTGAAATGTGCTAGACCAGTAAGCCAATTTCCTGTAGCCTGAGATATAGGCAAGAGTAAAATCAGTTAATTAATACAGGATTGGAAGATAAGCATTTCTGACATTCTGATGTATTAAGTTTTGGAACTTTAAAGCTTGATAAAGTATCATTCATTTTCATGTTTTCTAACCTTTTAATCAAACTTTGGTGCCTGGCTGTCAGTAATATGGAAGCACCCTAATTGATTCACTATACTTGCTATTTTTCATAAAAGTACATCCGAATACAAGAAAATAAAATCTTTTTTCCCTTAGAGCATGTTATTTTTTTTGTATTGGTGTTTATTGCTTTCCGTGCGTTTAAACACAGAGTTTACACCCCACTTATGATCCTCTGCAAATTGCATGAGTAGGACATAGTCTATGATTGGCAGCTTTGTGCCGCTCCTGGTTGGCTCATTAGCCCTGTTCTACTCAGAAGCTGAAATGTATTGTGGCTCTCAAACTAGATTATAATCTCAAAATAACTGTGAGTTCCGCCCTTTTGTATGGGGGTTAAACACACACAGATAACCATAGACAATAATGCAAAAACAATGTTATAGCAAATATTAGCTTTTCTTCTATAAGATACGTGTCCACGGATTCATCCTTTACTTGTGGGATATTCTCCTCCTGCTAACAGGAAGTGGCAAAGAGCACCAACAGCAGAGCTGTCTATATAGCTCCTCCCTTGACTCCACCCACCAGTCATTCTCTTTGTCTACTCTAAGTAATAGGAAGGGTAAAGTGAAAGAGGTGATAAATTGTGTAAAATGGATAAATATCTAGAGGTTCCTGCTTACACTGTTTTTCCGGTCCCTAAGAGGATTTCGGACATTGTTACTAAGGAGTGGGATAGACCAGGCATTCCGTTCTCTCCCCCTCCTACTTTTAAGAAAATGTTTCCCATATCTGACACCATTCGGGATTCGTGGCAGACGGTCCCTAAGGTGGAGGGAGCTATTTCTACTCTGGCTAAGCGTACAACTATACCTATTGAGGACAGTTGTGCTTTCAAAGATCCTATAGATAAAAAATTTAGAGGGTCTTCTAAAGAAAATATTTATTCATCAGGGTTTTCTTCTGCAACCTATAGCGGGCATTGTTCCTGTAACTACTGCAGCTGCTTTTTGTTTCGAGGCTCTAGAGGAGGCTCTTAAGGTTGAGATCCCATTAGATGATTTTCTGGATAGAATTAGGGCTCTCAAGCTAGCTAATTCTTTTATTACAGATGCCGCTTTTCAACTGGCTAAATTAGCGGCAAAGATTTCAGGTTTTGCCATTTTAGCGTGTAGAGCATTATGGCTTAAGTCCTGGTCTGCTGATGTGTCATGAAAATCTAAGCTTTTAGCTATTCCTTTCAAGGGTAAGACCCTATTCGGGCCTGAACTAAAGGAGATCATTTCCGACATCACTGGAGGAAAAGGCCATGCCCTTCCTCAGGATAAGACAAATAAGATGAGGACCAAACAAAATAATTTTCGTTCCTTTCGAAACTTCAAAGGTGGTCCCTCTACCTCCTCCCCTGCCACAAAGCAGGAGGGGAATTTTGCTCAATCTAAGTCAGTCTGGAGACCTAACCAGACCTGGAATAAAGGTAAACAGGCCAAGAAGCCCACTGCTGCTACCAAGACAGCATGAAGGGGCAGCCCCCGATCTGGGACCGGATCTAGCAGGGGGCAGACTTTCTCTCTCTTTGCTCAGGCAAGAGACGTTCAGGATTCCTGGGCTTTAGAGATCGTGACCCAGGGGTATCTTCTAGACTTCAAAGATTCTCCTCCAAGGGGGAGATTTCATCTTCTCTGTTGTCTATGGGCTTTTAAAAATGATGCTTCTGTTGAACAGATTTGTAAGGCTGCGACTTGGTCTTCACTTCATACCTTCATGGTGCCTTCTGTTTAGGCATCTGTCTTGTCCCTCCTGTTCATCCGTGTCCTGTAGCTTTGGTATTGTATCCCACAAGTAAAGGATGAATCCGTGGGCTCGTCGTATCTTATAGAAGAAAAGTAAATTTATACTTACCTGATAAATTAATTTCTTCTATGATACGACGAGTCCACGGCCCGCCCTGTCAATTTAAGACAGATTATATTTTTTTATTTTAAACTTCAGTCACCTCTGCACCTTTTAGTTTCTCCTTTTTCTTCCTATACCTTCGGTCGAATGACTGGGGGGTGGAGTCAAGGGAGGAGCTATATAGACTGCTCTGCTGTGGTGCTCTTTGCCACTTCCTGTTAGCAGGAGGATAATATCCCACAAGTAAAGGATGCATCCGTGGACTTGTCGTATCATAGAAGAAATCAATTTATCAGGTAAGCATAAATTTACTTTTTAATTTTGCTCTGAATGCCCCTTTAAACAACCAAATATCTCAGAATTGAGAACGTAGAAGAGTATTTCCCAGTGTAAAAACTAAGTGTTATTTTAGTGTAAGAACTCAAAATTATGTTATTTTTCAGCCTGTCTTCAATTTAAGAGACCTGGGCTTGTCTGAGCTTCGAATCAAACAACTGGATGAGCTTTTCCATAAATGTCTTCCTGATTTTCACACGGAAAAAACTAAAATGTCACCCCACTGGCACACATCCCATGTCTCTGCTCACTCCTTTTTTGAAAACAAAAATGGTGAGTATTTTTGTACTTGAATGTGGGGAATGGAGAGTGATTATCTCTTAAAGCAGAAAAATTATCTTACAGACTGTGTTTTATGTTTATTTTTTTACTTTATTTTTATTGAACAGATTTTTAATGCAAACCGCAATAAAGTAATTTGTTATGCATATAAGTGCACCAAAAATAGTAGAACATTACTGACAAGTATAGAAGAGTAAATCTGCCCACTGGCAAATGCTCTCAGAAGGTTCTAAGTTCAGATTGTATTTGTGGATAAATTGTGTCCACCAAAACTAATATCTGTCAATGGGTAGTACTAGCTGTAATGTAGCATTAGGGGTCGAATACTAGGTAAACAAGGGGGGGGGGGTATGAAGGAAAAAAAGAATACAAGGGTAGAACAATGAACTTGGCAAGTGCAATGCATATACAGTACAAATATGTTATAAAACATACAAAGAGAATCATCTGTACATGTAGCATATTCTAGTTACAGATATTTGTAAAATATCCTATAATATAAAAGGCCAAGTGTGTTTATCCGAAGCTGTCATGTGCAGTAGAGACTGTGCATGAGGACAAACACACCTGGCCTTAATTCAACTGACCTGGCATCTGATCCGCCAAAAGAATGGTGGGTGTGACGGGGGCTGGGCGTGGTCAGGCGTGATGCAGGGCCGGATGCCGTGGCTGACTGGACGTGAGAGATCTCTAAAGAGGGGGGAGAGCAAAAGGGGGAGAGGGGGGAGAGCAAAAGGGGGAGAGGGGGGAGAGCAAAAGGGGGAGAGGGGGGAGAGCAAAAGGGGGAGAGGGGGGAGAGCAAAAGGGGGGAGAGCAAACGGGAGAGAGGGGGGAAAGCGAGAGAGGGGGGAGCAAGAGAGGGGGGGGAGAGAGCGAGCAAGAGAGGGGGAGGGAGAGAGTGTAAGTCTACAAGTGCCAAATATACATTTAATGTAGCTCTTAAAGGAGTGGGATATATATCACCACTGTTCTGGTCTGGATTTGGTATAGCTCCAGATTCCCAAAGAAATAACATGTCATGATAAAAGGAAAGTTTCTGTGGTGAAATAGATATTTCACTCTAGTGATAAATTCCTTTGTAATTGGGGGGGGGGGGGGAAAGGAAACTTCACCTACTTTATGTATGGGGCGGACACAAAGTGTGGGGGCTATTTGTTTAGCATACACATTTTGTTTAAATCAGGGACGGAGTACATTTCTATATTTCTGGCTGCTAAATATATTTCAATTTAAATGTATAATGGCCCATGCTCCTTTTGATTATTTTCACCATTGTCATAAAGACACATTTAATATTTTTTTCATTGTTAACTTTTAAATGAGGTTATTTTTAAAAAGTGTTTTTGTCAACTGCATATATTTATATGTAGTGCTTGTGTAACTTTCTATTGTCCTTTGAAGTTTTCCCCAAAGCTTTCCTTTTTATAGATGCTCAGCTTATTTTTTTTATATTTCTTTGATTTCCTATCTTATTGCCAATTGCTCAAAATGCTGAATACAGAGCTAGGCAAGGAGCAATATATAACTTTCTGAATTGGACTCCTTTATCAAGACTTACTGGAAGGAAATGAGCTGTTCTCCCTCCTGGTGCCTATCAATCAATTGTTCCTGATTAAATATCTTGGCTTGAGGGGGAAAAAAAAGTTTTTTTAAGCCTTTCAGTGCAGTTAAGAAAGGGTTTATTTTTATAAGATTCATGTAGTTATTTATAATAATTAGGCATATCATCCTTTATTTGCAAAAAGTGAACTGATGTACAGTCAGTCAGGGGGCTTTATTATGTCTCTTTAACTTACGTGGCATCTTTCCTTGTCCTCCACAGAAGGTTTGGTCCTTTCAGCATTTTACCTTCCAAAATTTTGAAAACTTGTGGTTCATTTACTTTTGGTTTCTGTTTCAGGTTATTCCAATGTGTTTAATGCTTTACGTTCAAATCCAATATACAGTCCGAAGCCTAGCCCACTGAAGCAAGTCTGCGCAGATCTTCAGTACTGGCCAGGTAAAATGTTTGTCCATTCTCTGTAGCCTCTTTTGTAGTAAAATTCACAAATTAATGCACAATTTTAACGTATCTTATAGTTTTACATACAGCCTTTGTGTGGTATGCAGTTTCACACTTTAGATTGATTGCACAAATTGGTCTTAATGAGCTTGAAAGATTTATTTTAAAATGTTCTCTTAAGTCTTAATACAGTCCCGAGGTTTTAAAACTCTGAAACCAAGAATTAGACGACTGCAATCGACCTCTGAGCGTATTGCTGCAACAGAGAATACCGCTCCATCTTTCATGAAGGTACTTCATAGACTTCTAACAAAGCTGTTCATTAATATCATCTAATATATGAATTGAGCAGTAATTATATTGATTATTACTTTATTAAATTTAAACTCCTATGTTTCATCATCAGACAAACTGTGAGGGAACACATTAGCAAACATTGATTGAGGTTTCAGCATTATGAAAGCTATCTATGACCTGAGCCATTTCAGGATGGCTGAACCTTTTGTTTTTATGCCAGTATGTGTTCATTGTTTATAGTCTGCTCATGTTGTCTTAAAGGAAAAGTGGTTAATACAATAACTATTTCAAATGCAAGCTTTATTATCTCCTAAAGTGTTGCAGGATGTTAATTTTTTTGTAAATATTATCTATCATAATGCTATAAAGTGCCTAAACCAGGATATGCAGGTTAAAGGAGAAAGCAGTTTTTTTTTTTTACACAAAAGCAAAAGGTCTTTAAAGTGATGGTAAACTCTCCCCTTTTTAAAATCAGATCCTGAATGTTAGTGATATTTTAGATGGAGTTTAATCCGTTGTAATGAAGATGCGCTTTAACTTTTTAACATAGGTATAAAATTCAAATAGCCTGCGCTCTGCCACCCACTTCAAAACCCACTTCAAAAGTCATTTTTTCAGTGAACTGAAGGGTTTGATTTATTGTCCAATCAGTGCTATAGCTACAACAAAAGTGCCATATGGGGAGAGCACTGATTGGGCAACAATTCAAACTGTAAGCTCACAGAAAAACTGACTTTTGAAGTGGGCGGGGAATTTGAATTTTATATCTATATTTAAAAGTAAGTTATAGTGCATCTTCATTACAACTGATGAATTAAATTCCATCTAAAATATCACTAACATTCCAGATCTTATCTTAAAAAGGGGAGAGTTTACATTCTTTTTAATGTCCCTTTAGTATTACTAAGAGCAAGTGGTGTCCAGATTGTTGACTTAAATTGTTTTTTTCATTTAGTGCACTGATGAGCAGATTTTAGAAACACTATTAGTTGGAACTATTTTCTCTGTATGTGCATATAAGTACGTTAATATCATAAAGTAGTTAGCCAGCTATTTTCAACGGCTTCCATATTTGAATATTGTATAGACAGACAATAGAATGTCCTCCACTTTTCCATCATAAACAACTTCATCAGAACCTTTTTGTTGCTGGAGGAGGAATATTGCTTTTGTAAAAATACTGTCATTCTTACCTTGTTCGGACAGATCTTTCCTAAGGCATTAGGTTTTACAAGCCCAACTTTTAATCTTAGCTACATAAAGGAACTAGGCATCTAAGCAATTGTATCAAACATGTATCATATTTTTTTCTTAATACTTAAGCTTAGTAAATTATCATCCCCTTTTTGCATTCAGGGTTTTTTGATGAGAGATCGGATGCCAGATGTGGAAAACTTAGAGAAGCTTGTTAAAAATAAAAATATTCCTGAGGGGCAACAGGATGCTTTTAAGACTGGTTTTGCAGAGGGGTTTCTCAAAGCACAGGCACTAACCCAGAGAACCAATGGTAAGATAAAAACTAATTGTACACGGTTTGCAATCCTCATTTGGCAAGAGATTTGTTATAGTGCAGATCACATAAAAACCTTAAAAGGACTGTCAACACCAGAATTGTTGTTGTTTAAAAAGATAGATAATCCCGTTATTACCCATTCCCTAATTTTGCATAACCAACACAGTTCCATTTTACCTCTGTGATTACCTTGTATCTAAGCCTCTGCAAACTGCCCTCTTATTTTATTTCTTTTGATAGACTTGCATTTTAGCCAATCAGTGCTCACTCCTAGGTAACTTCACGTGCATGAGCTCAATGTTATCTATATGAAACACATGAACTAATGCCCTCTAGTGGTGAAAAACGGTCAAAATGCATTTAGATTAGAGGTGGCCTTCAATGTCTAAGAAATTAGTATATGAATCTCCTAGATTTAGCTTTCAACTAAGAATACCAACAGAACAAAGCAAAAATGGTGTTAAGTCAATGGGAAAGTTGTTTAAAAGTTTATTTTTTTGGACTTGACTGTCCCTTTAAACAAAAATCTGAACATTCATGATAAAACATACTTATGTATTATACATTTTACACCTGATTGTCATATTTACTTTTAATCTTTTTAATCTTATTAGATTCTCTAAGGAGAACACGCTTGTTCCTGCTGGTTCTTTTACTGCTTGGCATATACGGCTTGTCAAAAACACCATTTTTATCAGGTAAAAATATCATTTTATTAGTGCACTTTAAGAGATTCCCTTGATATTAAAAGTTCAGTGTTTTAAGATGATGGAGTTGCTGGAAAGTTTTGAAGCAGTTTGGCTTGCTTATTATGTATCTCATATGTTTGTATGCAGTTCGTTTCAGAACCACATCTGGCCTTGATGCCGCTGTAGATCCAATCCTGATGAAAAATGTCACTTTTGAGCATGTTAAAGGAGTAAGTAAAATATATGTTGTAATTGTGGTTTTATTGGGATGGTATTAGTTGCTGCACTTAGCTTATGTTTAGACAAAGCCGAGACCCAAAGTCTGGGTCTAAAGAGGATACAACAGTCTAGAGCAATAAGACAATCCCAGTGAAGATGCTTACACTTTCGATACTAGACTGATGTACCCTCATAGTTAAATGTGTGCACAAATAAAAGGAATAGGACTTCAATCTAATCTTACCTTATTGTGCAGCATGGCTTTGTATGCAGTATAGTGGAGATTAAGTAAAGATTCAATAGCGTAATGAGATATATAGCCTGTAAGTCTGGGTAGAAACAAAATAAACATGGCTCTGCAGAGTTTATCTGTGCTTAGAAGAAGGAAAGAAAAATCTAAAATCCAGTGAAGATGCTTTATATTACAGTCTGCATTAACATATTTTTAAAGTAAATCTGGCTTTTTCATGTATAATACTTAAGTCTGGAAAGCAGATGCTGATGGTAAACTTAAATGCTTGCTAGCATGTTATGAGTTGAAGCTATAATAAATATACCCAAGAATTTACGGCTAAGCCAAAGGCAACTTGCAGAGCATATCTGCAATCGATCAAACATGGTATTTTTGGTGTAATAGGATATAAAGCCTGCAAGTCTGGGTAAAAACAAATCTTGGTGCTCCTTCTTTTGAAAGAGAGACTGGATAGTACACAGCGGAAAACCCAGTGATAGTACACAGCTGAAAGCCCAGTGAAGACGCTTATATCTTATACTTTAATTGTGCAATAACCTTATTAACTTTATTCTGGACTATTAATATATAACAAATGAGCCTGGGCTATCTGGAGGGTAATATACTATGTAGACCTAGTGAAGATAACTATATTTTCTTGTATTTTTTGTTTCGGATGAATGAGAGTAAAAGGTTCTGCTTGCCTAGATATTGTCATAATTGTTGATCATTAGTAGATGGGGATTTGACACATTTCAAGGTATAAGTGTTGTTATAATGCAATATTTCCATCTTAAAGGGCCATAATACCCAAATGTTTAAACACTTGAAAGTGATGCAGTATAGCTGTAAAAAGCTGACTAGAAATTTTCACCTGAACATCTCTATGTAAAAAAGAAAGCTATTTTACCTCAAAAGTTTCTCAGTAGCCACATCCCATTGTAAAGGACTTCTAAGCAGCAAATCAATATGTCTGTCCCGGGACAGCGGAAGGAGCGAGCATTTGTGCACACTCATATTATTTCCCTATTCAGTGTAAGGAAGTTTACAATTAAATCTCATGAGAGTTAATTGAAATCACAGTAAAAGAGTTCATGACCTCAGTCCTGTGGATGCTGATTGGCTGCTGTTCATTTCTTCATTTCTTCTGTTATGTGTGATCAGTCCACGGGTCATCATTACTTCTGGGATATAACTCCTCCCCAACAGGAAATGCAAGAGGATTCACCCAGCAGAGCTGCATATAGCTCCTCCCCTCTACGTCACTCCCAGTCATTCTCTTGCACCCAACGACTAGATAGGATGTGTGAGAGGACTATGGTGATTATACTTAGTTTTTATAACTTCAATCAAAAGTTTGTTATTTTACAATAGCACCGGAGCGTGTTATTGCCTCTCTGGCAGAGTTTGAAGAAGAATCTACCAGAGTTTTTACTATGATTTTAACCGGAGTAGTTAAGATCATATTGCTGTTTCTCGGCCATCTGAGGGAGGTAAAAGCTTCAGATCAGGGGACAGCGGGCAGATGAATCTGCATTGAGGTATGTAGCAGTTTTTATTTTCTGAATGGAATTGATGAGAAAATCCTGCCATACCGTTATAATGACATGTATGTATACTCTACACTTCAGTATTCTGGGGATGGTATTTCACTGGAATTACTCTGTTAAAAGTACATTAAACCTTTTAATAGGTATTTATTATGTTAAACGTTTTTGCTGGAATGTAGAATCGTTTGCATTTTCTGAGGTACTGAGTGAATAAATGTTTGGGCATTATTTTTCCACTTGGCAGTTGCTTGTTTTAATTGTGACAGTTTCGTTTCTCTCTCACTGCTGTGTGTGAGGGGGAGGGGCCGTTTTTGGCGCTCTTTGCTACGCATCAAAAATTTCCAGTCAGTTACTCTTGTATTTCCTGCATGATCCGGTTCATCTCTAACAGAACTCAGGGGTCTTCAAACTTCTTTGGAGGGAGGTAGATTCTCTCAGCAGAGCTGTGAGACTTATATATTGACTGTGATTAAAAATGTTGTGTTGTTTTTAAGGATTGATGCTATAACTGTTTTTTTTCAGTTCATTATTTCAACTGTCATTTAATCGTTTAGTGCTTCTTTGAGGCACAGTACGTTTTTGTTAAATAAGATTGTAACCAAGTTGCAAGTTTATTGCTAGTGTGTTAAACATGTCTGATTCAGAGGAAGATACCTGTGTCATTTGTTCCAATGCCAAGGTGGAGCCCAATAGAAATTTATGTACTAACTGTATTGATGCTACTTTAAATAAAAGCCAATCTGTACAAATTGAACAAATTTCACCAAACAGCGAGGGGAGAGTTATGCCGACTAACTCGCCTCACGTGTCAGTACCTGCATCTCCCGCCCGGGAGGTGCGTGATATTGTGGCGCCTAGTACATCTGGGCGGCCATTACAGATAACATTACAAGATATGGCTACTGTTATGACCGAAGTTTTGGCTAAATTACCAGAACTAAGAGGCAAGCGTGATCACTCTGGGGTGAGAACAGAGTGCGCTGATAATACTAGGGCCATGTCTGATACTGCGTCACAGCTTGCAGAGCATGAGGACGGAGAGCTTCATTCTGTGGGTGACGGTTCTGATCCAACAGATTGGATTCAGATATTTCAAAGGGGATTACTCAGACTTGTCCCCTACTCTGAATCTGGATCAAGAGACCAGAAACTCTCTTCTATGGTGGCTTTCTCGGCCACATCTGTCCAGGGGGATGCCATTCAGCAGGCCGGACTGGACAATTGTAACAACAGACGCCAGCCTACTAGGTTGGGGCGCTGTCTGGAATTCTCTGAAGGCTCAGGGACAATGGAGTCAGGAGGAAAGTCTCCTACCAATAAACATTCTGGAATTGAGAGCAGTTCTCAATGCCCTTCTGGCTTGGCCCCAGTTAAAAACTCGGGGGTTCATCAGGTTTCAGTCGGACAACATCACGACTGTAGCTTACATCAACCATCAGGGAGGGACAAGAAGCTCCCTAGCAATGATAGAAGTATCAAAGATAATTCGCTGGGCAGAGTCTCACTCTTGCCACCTGTCAGCAATCCACATCCCGGGAGTGGAGAACTGGGAGGCGGATTTCTTGAGTCGCCAGACTTTTCATCCGGGGGAGTGGGAACTTCATCCGGAGGTCTTTGCCCAAATACTTCGACGTTGGGGCAAACCAGAGATAGATCTCATGGCGTCTCGCCAGAACGCCAAACTTCCTCGCTACGGGTCCAGATCCAGGGATCCGGGAGCGGTTCTGATAGATGCTTTGACAGCACCTTGGAACTTCGGGATGGCTTATGTGTTTCCACCCTTCCCGCTGCTTCCTCGATTGATTGCCAAAATCAAACAGGAGAGAGCATCAGTGATTCTAATAGCGCCTGCATGGCCACGCAGGACTTGGTATACAGATCTAGTGGACATGTCATCCTGTCCGCCTTGGTCTCTACCTCTAAGACAGGACCTTCTGATACAGGGTCCATTCAAACATCAAAATCTAACTTCTCTGAAGCTGACTGCTTGGAAATTGAACGCTTGATTTTATCAAAACGTGGGTTTTCTGAGTCGGTTATTGATACCCTGATACAGGCTAGGAAGCCTGTTACCAGAAGGATTTACCATAAGATATGGCGTAAATACCTATACTGGTGCGAATCCAAAGGTTACTCCTGGAGTAAGGTTAGGATTCCTAGGATATTGTCCTTTCTACAAGAAGGTTTAGAAAAGGGTTTATCGGCTAGCTCATTAAAGGGACAGATCTCAGCTCTGTCCATCTTGTTACACAGGCGTCTGTCAGAAAATCCAGACGTCCAGGCCTTTTGTCAGGCTTTAGCTAGGATCAAGCCTGTGTTTAAAACTGTTGCTCCGCCATGGAGTTTAAACCTTGTTCTTAACGTTCTACAAGGAGTTCCGTTTGAACCCCTTCATTCCATTGATATAAAGTTGTTATCTTGGAAAGTGTTATTTTTAATGGCTATTTCTTCGGCTCGGAGAGTCTCTGAGTTATCAGCTTTACATTGTGATTCTCCTTATTTGATTTTTCATTCAGATAAGGTAGTTCTGCGTACAAAACCTGGGTTCTTACCTAAGGTAGTCACTAACAGGAACATCAATCAAGAGATCGTGGTGCCTTCTCTGTGCCCGAATCCTTCAAAGAAGGAACGTCTTCTACACAATCTGGATGTAGTTCGTGCCCTCAAGTTCTACTTGCAGGCAACTAAGGATTTTCGACAAACGTCTTCCCTGTTTGTCGTGTACTCTGGTCAGAGGAGAGGTCATAAGGCTTCGGCTACCTCTCTCTCCTTCTGGCTTCGTAGCATAATTCGTTTAGCCTATGAGACTGCTGGACAGCAGCCTCCTGAAAGAATTACAGCTCATTCTACTAGAGCTGTGGCTTCCACTTGGGCCTTTAAGAATGAGGCCTCTGTTGAACAGATTTGCAAGGCTGCAACTTGGTCTTCGCTTCATACTTTTTCCAAATTTTACAAATTTGACACTTTTGCTTCTTCGGAGGCTATTTTTTGGAGAAAGGTTCTTCAGGCAGTGGTTCCTTCTGTATAATGAGCCTGCCTATCCCTCCCGTCATCCGTGTACTTTTGCTTTGGTATTGGTATCCCAGAAGTAATGATGACCCGTGGACTGATCACACATAACAGAAGAAAACATAATTTATGCTTACCTGATAAATTCCTTTCTTCTGTTGTGTGATCAGTCCACGGCCCGCCCTGTTTTTTAAGGCAGGTAAATATCTTTTAAATTATACTCCAGTCACCACTTCACCCTTGGTTTCTCCTTTCTCGTTGATTCTTGGTCGAATGACTGGGAGTGACGTAGAGGGGAGGAGCTATATGCAGCTCTGCTGGGTGAATCCTCTTGCATTTCCTGTTGGGGAGGAGTTATATCCCAGAAGTAATGATGACCCGTGGACTGATCACACAACAGAAGAAAGGAATTTATCAGGTAAGCATAAATTATGTTTTTTTTTATTTTAGCTGCAGCTGAGTATAACTTTTTACACAGAACTTACTCTGCTGAGCTGAGGAAATTGTGAGGTAAAATATCTTCCTTTTTTACATAGAGATGCTCAGGTGATATTTTCCTGTCAGCTTTTTACAGTTATACTGCATCAGTTTCAAGTGATTTAGCATAATAGTATTATGTCTCTTTTTAATGGGAGGAGAGTCCACTGCTTCATTCATTACTTGTGGGAATTAAGAACCTGGCCACCAGGAGGAGGTATCCCTCGTCCTAGAATAAAGTCAAAGAGGCGCTCTGGTGCAGATAATCCTATAAAGTATGCGCACAACCACTGTATTACAAACTCAGTACTCACAAGTGTGTTTGCACATGCAGTGCAATAATTGACAAGCCGAAGCTTCAGAGCTGCTCGGCTGACTCACTCAGGTCCGGTCAGCTGCTTGCAGCAAACACGCTCCTGTAATGTAAAGGAAGAAATGCGCCCTTGGTGCAGATTACCCCGACCGATGTCGGACAAACAACAAATAACAATGAGCTTATACTCACAAGCGGAGTTGCACAATCAGTGCAATATCGGGCAGACCGAATCTTTAAGAGCCGTTCGGCTGACTCTCTTTAGGTATAACAGCTGTTTCCCGGATTGCTGAATGATTATTCAGGGCTGGCTGCTATTCTTATAAACAAACTGCTCCAGGGAGAGTCAAACACTCTTGCTATTCCAATTGGAGTCGGCGAAAATTTGATGGTTATTATACTCCAGAGCTTTGGATAGAGAATAATATCTCCAAGCAAGGTAGAACAGGTATAAAACTTTTATTAAAAACTTTAAAAATTTGCTTTGCAACGCGTTTTTATTTAATTTAGCCATCGCATCTCTAGCACTAAAACCGTGTCATGCTAAATAAGAAGTTCTTGGTAAAAATATAGAAGAAAATTAGTTAACCAAAAACTTGTTTGATTCAGTACTCAAATGTTAATAAGATATTGTAATAATCTTACGAAATGTGAAGTGTATATACATGACCTAGACACAGAAGAGAGAGGGGAAAAAAAGAGAGAACAAATATCTGATAAGTAGCTATGAGATATGTACAATCTCTTACTTTATCTTCACCTTTTATTGTTATTGTTAACAAGGGTTTGCACTTTCAGACATAGAAAAATACAATTTAGTATGTCTAGTTAAAATAGCAGCAGAATGGCTATTGGATGTGGTTATTGCACTTCAAAGGATCTGGAAGATTCAGTGGTTAAACCATACACTTTAAAGACTTTGTTACATATTAGAAAATAAGGAACTTCCAAAAAAAAATAATGAAAAGCTTAGGTACTTTTCAGGGAGTTATCAAAGCATGGCAGTAAGAGAATCGGTATAAACTATATTTATCTGATTTTATTACTATT
Organism: Bombina bombina; assembly: GCF_027579735.1. Lineage (NCBI taxonomy): Eukaryota > Metazoa > Chordata > Amphibia > Anura > Bombinatoridae > Bombina > Bombina bombina. Next base: position 242,394,856 of record NC_069503.1, on the reverse strand, counting down.
ACTGGTTACCCTCTTTTTTTACAGAAGCTTTTAAAGCTGAAGTATTTTTTCAGATGGAAAAGAGGGATGATATATATCTCTCTCAAATTTTTTGATATAAATGATAATAGCTTTGTGATAAAATCCGGTTAAGACTCTGAAAAAATAATTTGATCTTCCCATCGATTTCTTTTTTTTGTTGCTTATCTGCAACTGAGGAATTTGGTTAATATCTTAGGATTGGTGCATGGGTAATATATGAGTTGGTCTCAAATTGCTGGAAATGTAAGTATGTGCAAAAATAGAAATTCTATTAAAAATTGGTATAGAACTATAATGCAAAAAGGAGTAGTACATCTTAAAACTCTAGTATTAAAATGGCATATTAAAGGTCTGTTGGAGATTATTGAAGATATAATTCAAAACAGTATTTCCAGAATAGGGAAAATGGCTAAATCTAGCTATTATAGAGAGGCACACATAATTGATAGAGTAAGATATGTTTGACGGATTAAATTTATTTTGAGATGGGGGGAAAAGTAACCGATAATTGTATAAAATGTGGTAGTCAGTTGGCGGATATTCTCCATTATTTTTGGGATTGTCCTCTCATTAAACAATTCTGGAGTAAAATAAGCTACTGTGTATCCAAAATTATACGCAAAGAAATTAAGGTCCATCGAGAGTCAGTAATTTTCATTCTACCAAAAAGTAATAAATACATAGAGAAAGCATTTATTAAAAGGCAATTATAGTTGCTAGATATATTACATTGAGTAACTGGATTTCAAGGAAAAGTCCCTCAGTAGCAGAGTTTAAAATGAAAAGTTTCAATCAAATGAAATTAGAACAGTGCTCGACTGAAGTCAAACAGAAAAAGGAAATAGAAAGTTTTTTTTTTTAGAAATGGGGTATCTATATTAAATAACACTCAGTTGAAGAACAGAAAAAAATATACCCACTGTTATACTAATTATTTAATGAATGCTATTCTAAGAGAGGAATATCCCAATGTTTATTAATATCTGAAAGAATGGAACAAGAGTATAGAAACCAGAGTATGAGACTAAGAGGAGGGTGGGATGAGGGGATATATATATATATATATATATATATGTATATATATATATGTATATATATATATGTATATATATATATATATATATATATATATGTATATATATATATGTATATATATATATGTATATATATATATATATATGTATATATATATATATATATATGTATATATATATATATATATGTATATATATATATATATATATATATATATATATATATATATATATATATATATATATATATATTTTTTTTTTTATTATTAACCCTTCAATAATATAGTATGCTTTTTTACACAGAGACTGTTAGACTAGTATGCTCTGGACAAAATATAGAGTTATCTATGAATTAAGGAAAGTATGTATGATGACTAATCTAAAATAGTCTATTGAAGTTATTACATACTTAGGAGATCCTTTTCTAAACTATAAATATAGATGACTGTTATTGTTTGTACTATGACTTTGCTTTTTGTGATGACTCCACATTTGTAATACTTTATCGTTCCTTTTTTTTTTTCTCTGTACTTTGTGTTTATCATTTATTGGTCATTAAATAAAGATTTAAAAAAAAAAAATTGTTTTTAAAAATAACCCATAATAAAAAGTGGGTTGCTTAGAGGCCAGACCTTTTTGTAACTTATACATGATTTATATCTTTAAAATAAATAGACAAGTTAACCTTTAGATGTATTCTGAATAGGTGGAAGAAGCTAAACAAGAGTTGCAGGAAGTTGTTGAATTCTTGAAAAATCCGCAGAAATTCACAGTGCTGGGCGGTAAACTTCCTAAAGGTAGGCTATTTTCTGAAAAAGTATGAATAGTCCATATATTTGTCTAACTTTTATTTGCATTGGTTATCTTGAGGACCCTCTGGTAGTAAATATTTTGAATCTGGGATTTTTTTTGTGTGTACTGAATTGCTGCCCATGGTGGAAAACAGACGTATCCTTATCAGGACCGGTGAGACAATACGTAGGGGCTTATGCAAATAGTTGGCACTCAATGGCTATGTCTTACTCAGGACTAGCTTAGCTGGTCAACTTGTGCAGAAGCTTAACTATGGGATAATGCCTCTATGCAAACCTGTAACTTATATTTATGGAGCATTGGTTTAAATCGTTACTTCCTAAACACTCTCTGCTTCTTTAGAGGTAGTGAATTAAAATCACCTGGACTGATTTTACCAGGGTGAAAACCAGTCCCTGCTGTTGGTTGTTGCACGATTGTCCACCAGGTGGACTTGTTCTCTATCTGTGAATCTTGTCTGCCTGGACAAATGTACTCCTAAATCCATTTTTTTTTTCTTTTTTCTGTCCATTTGTGTTTAAAGAAAGTTTTAATGTATCTTTCTTTCATGTAATTGGCAGGAGTCCATGAGCTAGTGACGTATGGGATATACATTCCTACCAGAAGGGGCAAAGTTTCCCAAACCTCAAAATGCCTATAAATACACCCCCCACCACACCCACAAGTCAGTTTTTACAAACTTTGCCTCCTAAGGAGGTGGTGAAGTAAGTTTGTACTAGATTTCTACGTTGATATGCGCTTTTCAGCATGCTGAAACCCGGTTTCCTCTCAGAGTGCAGTGAATGACAGAGAGATGTGAAGGGAGTATTACCTTTTGAATACAATGATCATCCTATAGGGGATCTATTTCTTAGGTTCTCTGTTATCGGTCGTAGAGACTCTTCTCCTACCTCCCTTTTCAGATCGACGACATACTCTTATATACCATTACCTCTACTGATTCTCGTTTCAGTACTGGTTTGGCTATTTACTTTTATGTAGATGAGTGTCTTTGGGTAAGTATGTTTCCTTTTATTTATGACACTCTCAGCTATGGTTTGGCACTTTATATGTAAAGTTCTAAATATATGTTTTATACTTATATTTGCCATGATTCAGGTTAATCAGTTTATTTCCTTCTTACAGACTGTCAGTTTCATTTTTGGGAAATGCATATATGAAAAAATATTTCTTACCTGAAATTTTTCAATTGACTTTATTTCTAAATTGTGGGCTGTTAGGCTCGCGGGAGCGCTAAATGCTTTAATTTATTGCGTCAATTTTTAAATGACCGACAGCATTCTGATTTATCTATCTCTGATGAGGATCTATCTGGTTCAGAAGATTCTGCCTCCGATATTGACACTGACAAAACTTCATATTTATTTAAAATCGAGTATATTCGTTCTTTATTAAAAGAGGTGTTGATTGCATTAGATATGGAGGAGACTAGTCCTCTTGATATTAAAACTAGCAAACGTTTAAATTCGGTTTTTAAACCTCATGTAGTTATTCCAGAGGTTTTTCCAGTTCCTGATGCTATTTCAGATGTAATTTCTAGGGAATGGAATAGTCTGGGTACTTCTTTTACTCCTTCTTTAAGGTTTTAGAAACTGTACCCTTTGCCAACTGATAGATTGGAGTTTTGGGAAAAGATCCCCAAAGTTGATGGGGCTATCTCTACTCTTGCAAAGCGTACTACTATTCCTACAGCCGATAGTACTTCTTTTAAAGATCCTTTAGATAGGAAACTTGAATCTTATCTAAGGAAGGCTTATTTATGTGCAGGTCATCTTCTTAGGCCTGCTATTTCTTTGGCTGATGTTGCTGCGACTTAAACTTTTTGGTTGGAAACTTTAGCGCAACAAGTACCAGATCCTAATGTGTATAGCATTATTAAGCTTATTCAACATGCTAATAATTTCATTTGTGATGCCATTTTTGATATCGTTAGAATTGATGTCAGGTATATGTCTTTAGCTATTTTAGCTAAAAGAGCTTTATGGCTTAAAACTTGGAATGCAGATATGACTTCTAAGTCAACATTGCTATCTCTTTCTTTCCAAGGTAATAAATTATTTGGTTCTCAGTTGGATTCTATTATTTCAACTGTTACTGGGGGGAAGGGAGCTTTTTTGCCTCAGGATAAAAAGTCTAAGGGTAAATTTAGGGATCCTAACCGTTTTCGTTCCTTTCGTCAGAATAAGGAACAGAAATCTGACCCTTCCCCTAAAGGAACGGTTTCCAATTGGAAGCCTTCTCCAGTCTGGAATAAATCCAAGCCTTTTAGAAAACCAAAAGCAGCCCCAAAGTCCGCATGAAGGTGCGGCCCTCATTCCAGCGCAGCTGGTAGGGGGCAGACTAAGGTTTTTCAAAGATGTTTGGATCAATTCAATCCAAAATCATTGGATCCAGAACATTGTTTCTCAAGGGTACAGAATAGGTTTCAAGGTAAGACCACCTGTGAGAAGTTTTTCTCTCACGCATTCCAGTGAACCCAGTAAAGGCTCAGGCTTTTCTGAAGTGTGTTTCAGACCTGGAGTTATCCGGGGTAATTTTGCCAGTTCCCTTTCCGGAACGGGGTCTGGGGTTTTATTCAAATCTGTTCTTTGTTCCAAAGAAATAGGATTCTTTCAGACCAGTTCTGGATCTAAAATTTTTGAATCGTTATGTAAGAATACCAACATTCAAAATGGTGACTATAAGGACTATTCTGCCTTTTGTTCAGCAAGGGCATTATATGTCCACAATAGATTTACAGGATGCATATCTTCATATTCCGATTCACCCAGATCATTATCAGTTCCTGAGATTCTCTTTTCTAGAAAAGCATTACCAATTTGTTGCTCTTCCTTTTGGCCTAGCAACAGCTCCAAGGATCTTTTCAAATATTCTCGGTGCCCTACTCTCTGTAATCAGAGCGGGTTTTGCGGTGTTTCCTTATTTGGACGATATCTTGGTACTTGCTCAGTCTTTACATTCTGCAGAATCTCACACAAATCAATTAGTGTTGTTTCTTCAAGAACATGGTTGGAGGATCAATTTACCAAAAAGTTCCTTGATTCCTCAGACAATGGTAACCTTTTTAGGATTCCAAATAGATTAAGTATCCATGACTTTTGACTCTAACAGACAAAAGACGTCTGAAATTGGTTTCAGCTTGTCGGAACCTTCAGTTTCAATCATTCCCTTCAGTAGCTATGTGCATGGAGGTTTTAGGCCTCATGACTGCAGCATCGGACGCGATCCCCTTTGCTTTTTTTCACATGAGACCGCTTCAGCTTTGTATGCTGAGCCAATGGTGCAGGGATTATACAAGGCTATCACAATCAATATCCTTAAATCCCAATATTCGACTATTTCTGACTTGGTGGTTAGATCACCATCGTTTAGTTCAAGGGGCCTCTTTTGTTCGTCCAACCTGGACTGTGATCACAACAGATGTGAGTCTTTCAGGTTGGGGAGCTGTCTGGGGATCTCTGACAGCGCAGGGGGTTTGGTAATCTCAAGAGGCGAGATTACCAATCAATATTTTGGAACTCTGTGCGATTCTCAGAGCTCTTCAGTTCTGGCCTCTTCTGAAGAAAGAATCGTTTATTTGTTTTCAGACAGACAATGTCACAACCGTGGCGTATGTCAGTCATCAAGGTGGGACTCACAGTCCTCTAGCTATGAAAGAAGTATCTCGGATACTTGCATGGGCGGAATCCAGTTCCTGTCTAATCTGTGCGGTCCATATCCCAGGTATAGACAATTGGGAAGCGGATTATCTCAGTCGCCAGACCTAACATCCGGGAGAATGGGCTCTTCACCCAGATGTTTATTCAGATGTGGGGGCTTCCAGAAATAGTTCTGATGGCTTCTCATCTAAACAGGAAACTTCCCAGGTATCTGTCCAGGTCCAGGGATCCTCAGGCGGAAGCATTGGATGCGTTGTCACTTCCTTGGAATTATCAACCTGCTTATCTCTTTCTGCCTCTAGTTCTTCTTCTTCCAAGAGTGATTTCCAAAATCATAATGGAGCGTTCATTTGTACTGCTGGTGGCTCCAGCATGGCCACACAGGTTTTGGTATGCGGATCTTGTTCGGATGTCCAGTTGCCAACCTTGGCCACTTCCGTTAAGGCCAGACCGTCTATCTCAAGGTCCATTTTTCCATCAGGATCTCAAATCATTAAATTTGAAGGTATGGAGATTGAACGCCTAGTGCTTAGTCATAGAGGTTTCTCTGACTCAGTGATTAATACTATGTTGCAGGCTCGCAAATCTGTGTCTAGAAAGATTTATTACCGAGTTTGGAAGACTTGCATTTCATGGTGGTCTTCTCATAAATTCTATTGGCATTCTTTTAGAATTCCTAGAATTTTACGGTTTCTTCAGGATGGTTTGGATAAGGGTTTGTCTGCAAGTTCTTTGAAAGGACAAATCTCTGCTCTTTCTGTTCTTTTTCACAGAAAAATTGCTAATCTTCCTGACATTCATTGTTTTGTACAGGCTTTGGTTCGTATCAAACCTGTCATTAAGCCAATTTCTCCTCCTTGGAGTTTTAATTTGGTTTTGAGGGCTTTACAGGCTCCTCAGTTTGAGCGTATGCATTCTCTGGACATTAAATTACTTTCTTGGAAAGTATTGTTTCTTTTGGCCATCTCTTCTGCTAGAAGAGTTTCTGAATTATCTGCTCTTTCTTGTGAGTCTCCTTTTCTGATTTTTCATCAGGATAAGGCGGTTTTGCGGACTTCATTTACATTTTTACCTAAGGTTGTGAATTCTAACAACATTAGTAGAGAAATAGTTGTCCCTTCGTTGTGTCCGAATCCTAAGAATTCTTGGGAAAGATCTTTACATTCTTTGGACGTGGTAAGAGCTTTGAAATATTATGTTGAAGCTACTAAAGATTTCAGAAAGACTTCTAGTCTATTTGTTATCTTTTCTGGTTCTAGGAAAGGTCAGAAGGCTTCTGCCATTTCTTTGGCGTATTGGTTAAAGCTTTTGATTCATCATGCTTATTTGGAGTCGGGTAAATCCCCGCCTCAGAGGATTACGGCTCATTCTACTAGGTCAGTTTCTACTTCCTGGGCTTTTAAGAATGAAGCTTCTGTTGATCAGATTTGGAAAGCAACGACTTGGTCTTCTTTGCATACTTTTACTAAATTCTACCATTTTGTTTTCTCTTCTTCAGAAGCAGTTTTTGGTAGAAAAGTACTTCAGGCAGCTGTTTGTTTGATTCTTCTGCTTATATTTTCAGTTTTTTTCATTATTCAGATTAAAACTTTTGATTTGGACAAAGGAAGGGGCGGAGCTAACCGCCAAAGCTGCAAGACGCACTGAGCAGGAGCTCCCGACTTAAACTTTATAAAATGGAATGTATAATAGTTATATTCCCTCTACTTTACTAGTGCCTGAGGGGCAATAACATAGGAAGAATCCTGAGACATGTGGATAAAGACCCGGTGGCTAATTAAGCATCTTTGAGCTGAAGAACTGTAGTGCAGCTCCCCGCCACACGCTGACCCGCCATCTTGGAGAAGGGTGTGCTGCTACCCGGCATGGAGGCCCAAGACCTGTATACCAGTATTAAAGGTCTGTTGGAAGAACATGGGAGGAGAATCTGTGACAGACTTGACGCTTTTACGGTCAAAATTCAAGCGGCGCAAATATACAGCGCTACCCCTGCTGTGGAACACGGAGCGGTACTGGAGCCACAAGGTATCGCGGCGCTTACGGATCCCTGGCCGGGTACTCCATCACTGATGCCGGACCCAGGAGAGGGACTTCGCTCCCCCTTTGCAGATTCAAGAGGCCTGTATGTACCCTGCTGGGAACACTGCCAAAGTCTCCGGATGCTCCGGTCTGGGAGCCATTACCCTCCTGAGGTCACCCAGACAGTCTGGTCCCGCTTTAAGGCTGATGGGTTTGCTCGCATGCAAGTAGGGTAAGCTGTCTCTACATGCAGGAATTGTGTATGGCTGAGCAGTGTTATTGGCACTGGGTGAGATGATACTGCTACGTGCCTCCTACCCAGAGGTTTCCTCCTCACTACGGAGTATTAATGAAGGCATATTGCCGGATCCCCATCTGAGGATTGCCTCGGGCTTCTATATATCTCCTGACACATTCCTTTGCTATTTGAAAAGCCCACATTCCTGCACACCGCATGGTCCTTTCCCTGGGCCTGCCATCCCACGTAAGTTAGCCCGCTTGTCGGTGGTTATCTAAGCTTACAGGACATTGAGACTACTATCACTGATGCCTGGTGACTATAATAGTACAGCAAGCTGAAGCTGGGGCACTGACTGTTACACATATCTTCTTATGAAGCCCTGGGACTGCTTCAGCGTTGTAGCCTCTGCTTCAGACAACAGGACAAGGAAACACTTCTTAAGTAATTACGCTTGTGATTACAGTTTTTTCATAACATTGCAGACCTGGCAGCTATTTCCCTCATCCTAAGTTACAGAAACACAACCACTATATGTAAATAGTTTTCCCCAGCGTTAAGATAAACTGAGCATTGCCTAGTGTGCCCTGTTGGTATTATCTCTTATCACACTGACTACAAGGCGTAAGGTGTCTTTGCATTCATGAGAACGCATGGTCTGTTATTAACCAGGCCACATATTTGTAACCTGGACCTTGCAAGCAAAAATAGAGAGATATCACTGTAGTAGGGGTGCAAAGTCTACTAGACAAGACGATAAGTGTGCCAGTCTAAGGGTAAAGCATTCTGGGGATCACAAGGGTAATTAGACATTAACCAACAACTGGCTTAGTGGAAATGTCCTTGATATACAAGCGTCTAGTTTTTTCAAGGGTACTAGTGAAAATATATCAAGGTTTAAGATAATTAAAATTTTCCTAGATACCTTTTAGGCTAAGTATAATGTATTATTCTGTCAGTGAGGCATTGTCATAGTAGTTTTGAACCCTCGGAGTGCTTTCTTAGGAATAATTTTATACTATGCAACACTCAGCCGTATAATAGGGAACAAAGTATATGTGTAAGTGTTTATATGCCATATTACATTACTTGTCCAATGTAGTGGAATTGAAATGTAGAACTATGTATAAAGCAACGTATCACTGACGGGTAGGAAGCATCTTCACAGTTTATGTTAACCCCATCCAGGATAAGCGTATTTGTAATGTTGTTTAGACAATTTTTTACTCTCACCACTAGTATACATAGGTTATATGTTATTTGTTAATGAGAGCATACACAGAAAATACAGGTCTGACTGAGTACTAGGTTCAATAAAGGGGACACTATTACTAGTTTTCATTCTCCCCCCCCCTCCTCCTCCTCATCCTCCCCCTCTCCCTTCTCCCCCCCCCCCCACTATGTGGTTAGGGATAAGCTATTTATCCTCCACATTTAATTTGTTGGCAGAGTTTTGTAGCCTCTGCCCTACCCGTAGAGCTGTTATTGTAGTTTGTCTACATATTAGTGTGAAGAAGGCTCTCCGGGCCCTAACACGGAAGGACCTATTGTGCCTCCCTGTATGTGTTTGAATGTTCATAGTCCAGTTTGTTCACATGATTGTAATATAATTGCTAGCCTACATGAAAGCACAAAGCAACTGTTAGGGTACCAGAGATTGTGGCTGGCGTTAAATGATTTAGATGTAAGCAAAGCATATTGAAATTATGAAACTTATAATTACTACAGGCTGCACAATTCCTGCTTTACTGGCCCTACGGCAGATATAACAGTATTATTAGTCATGAGCTCTAATGTATTACCCACGGTTCTTGTGCTTCCCTTTTTGGTGTATCCCTAGCATTATGTGAGATATCTTCATATCATATCTTCAAATGTTATTAGTCCTTATCTTCTTAATAGTTGTGTACTCCTTCATTTTTATACCAGTTTTCTGGACCTACCCAAGGTCCTGGCAGTTGTGTGAAGGACTATGTTCAATATAGGCCCAAAAGTGGTCTATCTCTTTCAAAAATCCTCTGATTGATACTTTAAGTGCATTGGGGTCCAAAAGTGGCCGCAGCCATTCCTGAGGTAAAAAAGGGGGAGGTTTGGTGTTTGCTCTCCAACCGTTATATATGTAACCTATTTTTCAACTTCGCTGTTAACCTGAATTGTCATGTACCATCTAATGCATGTTATTGCACATCTCTGTATCAACTTCTGACTTATGTTATATTGAGCAAACAGAGTTTTGCATTTGTATTTGTTGGTCCCTCAATAAAAACTATTTAAAAAAAAATAAAAAAATTTTGATTTGGGTTGTGGATGATTTTTCAGTGGAATTGGCTGTCTTTATTTTTAGCCCTCCCTCTCTAGTGACTCTTGCGTGGAAGTTCCACATCTTGGGTATTTGCTATCCCATACGTCACTAGCTCATGGACTCTTGCCAATTACATGAAAGAAAACATAATTTATGTAAGAACTTACCTGATAAATTCATTTCTTTCATATTGGCAAGAGTCCATGAGGCCCACCCTTTTTTGTGGTGGTTATGATTTTTTTGTATAAAGCACAATTATTCCAATTCCTTGTTGATGCTTTCGCTCCTTTCTTATCACCCCACTTCTTGGCTATTCGTTAAACTGAATTGTGGGTGTGGTGGGGGTGTATTTATAGGCATTTTGAGGTTTGGGAAACTTTGCCCCTCCTGGTAGGAATGTATATCCCATACGTCACTAGCTCATGGACTCTTGCCAATATGAAAGAAATGAATTTATCAGGTAAGTTCTTACATAAATTATGTTATTTTTATTTCTGGTATAGTGATCCTCGTGTAAAAATATTAGTTATCTTCACTACATGTTTGGGACAAGCTCCCATTTATCCACCTGCTGACATTTTAATTTGATGATGTAATATTGAATATGTATAAGAAATGGTACAGAATGGAATGTTTTCTTCTGTTTACCAGATATCAATAACAGGTGAAATATTTATATTTATGAAATGCAAATGTATTAACAAGTGAAATCTTCTAGGTATTCTTTTGGTTGGACCCCCTGGAACTGGGAAGACTCTTCTTGCGCGAGCAGTTGCAGGGGAAGCAGATGTGCCATTTTACTATGCATCTGGCTCTGAATTTGACGAGATGTTTGTTGGAGTAGGAGCAAGTCGCATTCGAAATCTGTTCAGTATGTATACTGCATGCAGATTCTTTCAATTAAATAAATTATTTACATTGTACATTTGTATTACCGATTTGCTGCTAAAAAGGGATATAACACATGGCATAGCAACATATTATTATAACCTTTTTTTTTTCTCTTCAGACGTACTATTAAAAGGCCTCTATTGGTTCAAGGTTTTCTCGTTTACAGGCTGTCTTATGTATATAAGTCCCCAAAATGGATGTTTTTTTAAAGGGTCATGAAACCCAACATTTTAAACGACTTTCTTTTCTCTTGTTAAGTGTATTCAGTCCACGGGTCATCCATTACTTATGGGATATATTCCCTTCCCAACAGGAAGTTGCAAGAGGATCACCCAAAGCAGAGCTGCTATATAGCTCCTCCCCTCACGTGTCATATCCAGTCATTCTCTTGCAACTCAACATAGATGGAGGTCGCGAAAGGAGAGTGGTGTTTTATACTTAATTATTTCTTCAATCAAAAGTTTGTTATTTTTAAATGGCACTGGAGTGTGCTGTTTTTTTCCTCAGGCAGTATTTGGAAGAAGAATCTGCCTGCATTTTCTATGATCTTAGCAGACGTAACTAAGATCCACTGGCTTTTCTCGCACATTCTGAGGAGTGGGGTAACTTCAGAAAGGGAATAGCGTGCGGGGTCCCCTGCAGATAAGGTATGTGCAGTAAATATTTTTCTAAGGAATGGAATTGACTAAGAAAATACTGCTGATACCGATGTTATGCAAGTACAGCCTTAAATGCAGTGGAAGTGACTGGTATCAGGCTGATTAATGTATATACAGTAAGGTAATTTTCTAGGAATGGAATTTGTCTAAGAAAATGCTGCTATTACTGAAGTAATGTAATAAGTCTTAAATGCAGTATAAGGACTGGTATCAGACTTATCAATAGAGATACATACTCTTTAAAAAATAAAAGAAAAAGATGTTTAAAACGGTTGCTGGCATGTTTAATCGTTTTTGTGAGGTACTTTGGTGATAAAATTTATTGGGGCATGAATTTTCCACATGGCTGACTTATATTTCTGCATGGAAACAGTTAACTGAGGCTTCCCACTATTGTAATATGAGTGGGAGGGGCCTATTTTAGCGCTTTTTTGCTCAGTAAAAATTCAGTCTCTGTCTTCCTATTTCTTCCTGCATGACACAGGACGTCTCTAGAGAGCTCAGGGGACTTCAAAAGTCATTTTGAGGGAGGTAATCAGTCACAGCAGACCTGTGACAGTGTGTTTGACTGTGTTAAAAAACGTTTTTTTCTATAATATTATCCGTTTTGGGTATTAAGGGGTTAATCATCCATTTGCAAGTGGGTGCAATGCTCTGCTAACTTAATACATTTACTGTGAAAATTTGGTTGCTATAAATGATTTGGTTCATTGTTTTTTCAACTGTGACAATTTTTTGTGCTTCTTAAAGGCGCAGTAACGTTTTATTTAGTGCTTGTAAATTTATTTCAAAAGTGTTTTCCAAGCTTGCTAGTCTCATTGCTAGTCTGTTTAAACATGTCTGACACAGATGAATCTGTTTGTTCATTATGTTTGAAGGCCAGTGTGGAGCCCCATAGAAATATGTGTACTAAATGTATTGATTTTACTTTAAATAATAAAGGTCAGTCTTTATCTATAAAAGAATTATCACCAGATGACGAGGGGGAAGTTATGCCGACTAACTCTCTTCACGTGTCAGTACCTTTGCCTCCCGCTCAGGAGGCGCGTGATATTGTGGCGCCAAGTACATCAGGGATGCCCATACAAATCACTTTACAAGACATGGCCACTATTATGAATAATACCCTGACAGAAGTATTATCTAAATTGCCAGAATTAAGAGGCAAGCGCGATTGCTCTGGGATAAGGACAGAGCGCGCTGGTGCTGTGAGAGCCATGTCTGATACTGCGTCACAGTTTGCAGAACATGAGGACGGAGAGCTTCATTCTGTGGGTGACGGAACTGATTCAGGGAAACCGGATTCAGAGATTTCTAATTTTAAATTTAAGCTTGAGAACCTCCGTGTATTGCTAGGGGAGGTTTTAGCGGCTCTGAATGACTGTAATACAGTTGCAATTCCAGAGAAATTATGTAGGCTGGATAGATACTATGCGGTGCCGGTGTGTACTGACGTTTTTCCTATACCTAAAAGGCTTACAGAAATTATTAGCAAGGAGTGGGATAGACCTGGTGTGCCCTTTTCCCCACCTCCTATATTTAGGAAAATGTTTCCAATAGACGCCACTACACGGGACTTATGGCTAACGGTCCCCAAGGTGGAGGGAGCAGTTTCTACTTTAGCTAAGCGTACCACTATCCCGGTGGAGGATAGTTGTGCTTTTTCGGATCCAATGGATAAAAAATTAGGTTACCTTAAGAAAATGTTCGTTCAACAAGGTTTTATCTTACAGCCCCTTGCATGCATTGCGCCTGTCACTGCTGCTGCGGCATTCTGGTTTGAGTCTCTGGAAGAGGCCATTCACTCGGCTCCATTGGATGAAATCATGGACAAGCTTAAAGCACTTAAGCTAGCTAATGCATTTGTTTCTGATGCCATTGTACATTTAACTAAACTAACGGCTAAGAACTCTGGATTCGCCATCCAGGCGCGGAGAGCGCTATGGCTTAAATCCTGGTCAGCTGACGTGACTTCTAAATCTAAATTGCTTAATATTCCTTTCAAGGGGCAAACCTTATTTGGGCCCGGCTTGAAGGAAATTATCGCTGACATTACTGGAGGTAAGGGTCATACCCTTCCTCAGGACAGGGCCAAATCAAAGGCCAAACAGTCTAATTTTTGTGCTTTTCGAAACTTCAAGGCAGGAGCAGCATCAACTTCCTCCGCTCCAAAACAGGAAGGAACTGTTGCTCGTTACAGACAGGCCTGGAAAAATAATCAGTCCTGGAACAAGGGCAAGCAGGCCAGAAAACCTACTACTGCCCCTAAGACAGCATGAAGGGATTGCCCCCTATCCGTAAACGGATCTAGTGGGGGGCAGAATTTCTCTCTTCGCCCTGTCAGTATATTTATGAAAATCTTAGTAGTGCTATCCAAATAATATATAAGTTTATGGCAGGGTTATAAACACAATCTTAAAATAATTTTCCTTAAAAATTGAAACCCTAATCAACCATGCATCTACTAGACCATACAATTAATATAAATATCTGAATTCTTTTATTTAGTTAATATCCATAAACATATTGAAGTATATTTGCAATAAAAGGAAACTAAATAATATTATAGGCGCTTGAAAACTATTTAAATATGCTATGCAAAATTCCTGCACGCTTATCTTAAGAAACCAGCCTTATATACAAGTCTTTTAACACAATGGGACTAAAAACCTTTAACATCCAAGCAATACAATTCTAAACAGTGTTTATAAAACAATAGGATAATATATATATTCTGCTATTTAACTGCAATTTATCCTAATACAAAATTAACTGACAATATCAGAACTTGCATAGATGAGTTTCTTAGCCAATCAGACACAGATTTAAACAACAATACAATATATAGGCTGTGACTAGCAATTTGAAATACAATATACACTTCTGAATTATTATTATATATTTGCATAGATAAACAATTTAGGATTGGGATTAGTATAACAACACATAGGCTATGAAATGCTAACTTGAAATATTTCCTTAACTCTGCTACATACGGCAATAATAAATGTTTACTTTAAATGCTTGCATACAAACAGGCAGGCTAAGAGCTATTTAAGGTTATATAGTACAATCTAAAAGCCCAATTTGTTCTTTCCAATTCAAAAATTTTAATTTTACTGTAGTGGCTATGCTTATAACTTATCTTACAAAAAACTTGTATACATCACCCAAATAAACAGCAATCCAGTTTCCAATTTTCGCAACGGATCCAATTTCACACCTCATATAAAATAAGTGTAATTGCAATGGAATAGGAGAAATATGGCCCACTTTGTTTTTGTAGTTTGACTGTGTCCCACGCAAAACAGTTTCAGTCAGTTAAAAAAAACTGTAGCCAGTCCCTCTTCTTCCTTCTGCATCCACTATATAGTTTAATCATTGGTGTGAAATATGGGTGGCCCTTCGAAACCTTGTCCCTCTATTGGATAACTGGATATCCCATTTCCAACAGCTAAAAATCTTTCTGGCTGTAGTTCTCTTGTGGCAACACCGGGTGGCAGCATACAGTACAACATAGCAATACAATACAGCGTTTCTGAACTTTTTTTTTTTAAACAACTTAATAATTTTCATAAAGTGGTTATTTAATCAGATTACACTCTCTGCATTAAATATATATAACCCCAATTACAGATGGTTAATATTAGGTTATTTTTTCTGATTATTCTGATACCAAATATGTTATATTATTAACATTTTATTATATTAAGGTAATTTAATACTGCTAATTATCAGCTTAAAATGCATTACAATTTTATCGGTATCCTGGCATTTATATGTGAATAATAGCTTATTTTTAATTCAGTATTGTACTGTATTCCAAGTGAATCCTGTCTATGTAGATCTGAAATAAAAAAAAATGTTAATAATCACTTCTCTTCAGGTCCATAAACATCTATTCATGTTCTTAAACACACAGAGGCTAAGATATTCATGCTTTCAAAACATATATATCATTTCTATGTATATCTGAATTTATTTCCTTAGTATATTTTATTTGAAATCTAATTACAGTTGCTTTGAAATCATAATGTAAGCCATGTGTCTTCTCTATGTTATTCTAACCCCAGACACAATGTCTGTGTCACGTGTATTCTGATGTTATCAGCCACACACTTAACAGGCAGCTGTCAATTTTCAGCTCCTTTGAAGAATGTTTGTATGTCTCACATTTCTTCAGACGGATCGGCATTTCCCTTGGAGGAAATTCATATATGGGCCTGTATCCTGTTCTCTGTTAAAATTACTTCCCCAACATTCCTCTAAGTGATTGTATTACATTGGGCAGGCCAAATGACATAGAGTCATAAAACTCTGCATATAATCAAATGAGCATGGTCACTGAGTCAGTTCCTTTTGGAAAATGTCTGTGTACTCACACCGCAGGGGTCGTGCTTCAAAAGGCTATGCTGATTTTCAATCCTGATGAATGTGTATTCACCCAGCTCTCATCTTGTAGGGGGTTTTGAGTTAAATCCTGACATCAGAATTTCTATTCTACAGCACATCTGATAAAATAGATGGCTTCATATATATACACACATCCTTTTTATATTATTTCATTTACGTATATATATATATATATATATATATATATATATATATATATATATTAGTATGTGTGTGTGTATATATATATATATATATATATATATATATATATATTTACCTTTACCCTGACAGCCCAGGCGTGGGCAAGAGATGTCCAGGATCCCTGGGCGTTGGAGATCATATCCCAGGGATATCTTCTGGACTTCAAAGCTTCTCCTCCACAAGGGAGATTTCATCTTTCAAGGTTATCAGCAAACCAAATAAAGAAAGAGGCATTTCTACGCTGTGTACAAGACCTCCTTATAATGGGGGTGATCCACCCAGTTCCGCGGACAGAACAAGGGCAAGGGTTTTACTCAAATCTGTTCGTGGTTCCCAAGAAAGAGGGAACCTTCAGACCAATCTTGGACCTAAAGATCTTAAACAAATTCCTAAGAGTTCCATCATTCAAAATGGAAACTATTCGAACCATCCTACCCATGATCCAAGAGGGTCAGTACATGACCACAGTGGACTTAAAGGATGCCTACCTTCACATACCAATTCACAAGGATCATTATCGGTACCTAAGATTTGCCTTCCTAGACAGGCATTACCAGTTTGTAGCTCTTCCCTTCGGGTTAGCTACGGCCCCGAGAATCTTTACAAAGGTTCTGGGCTCACTCCTGGCGGTTCTACGACTGCGAGGCATAGCGGTGGCTCCGTATCTAGACGACATCCCGATACAGGCATCAAGCTTTCAAATTGCCAAGTCTCATACAGAGATAGTTCTGGCATTTCTGAGGTCGCATGGGTGGAAGGTGAACGTGGAAAAGAGTTCTCTATCACCACTCACGAGAGTCTCCTTCCTAGGGACTCTTATAGATTCGGTAGAGATGAAAATTTACCTGACGGAGTCCAGGTTGTCAAAACTTCTAAATGCTTGCCGTGTCCTTCATTCCATTCCACGCCCGTCAGTGGCTCAGTGCATGGAAGTAATCGGCTTAATGGTAGCGGCAATGGACATAGTGCCATTTGCGCGCCTGCATTTCAGACCGCTGCAGTTATGCATGCTAGGTCAGTGGAATGG